>NW_025927427.1:0-30336 GCF_016906955.1 Phacochoerus africanus | reverse complement strand
CTGTTTTTAAACTCAATGAACTTAATTATATAGTTGTACAACCATCATCACCACCTAATTTTAGAACACTTCCATCCGAAACCCCCAGGTCATCACCCCCCCGCCTCAACCTGCCCCTTTGGTAACCATAAGTTTTTCAAATTCTGGGAGTCTATTTCTGTTCTGCAGATAAGTTCATTTGTATCCTTTTTAAAGATTCCATAGATAAGTGACAGCCTATGATGTTTGTCTCTCATTGTCTGACCACCACTCATTTCTGATAAAAACCCTACAGAAAGTGGGAATATAGGAAACTTACCTCAACATAGTAAAGGCCATGTAGGATAAACCCACAGCTAACATCATTCTCAACAGTGAACAGCTGAAAGCATTGCAGGAACAAGATCAAGAACAAGACAAGGATGTTCATGCTCACTACTTTTATTCAACATAGTTTGGAAGTCCTAGCCATGATAATCGGAGAAGAAAAGGCTATTAAAAAATCCAGATTTTAAAAGAAGAAGCAAAACTGTTGATGTTTGTAGATAACATGATACTACCCATAAAAAATCCTAAACAGGCTATTGGCAAACTACTAGAGCACATCAATGAATTCAGCAAAGTTGTAGAATACAAAACTAATACACAGATGTCTCTTGAATTTCTATACACTAACAATGAAAGATCAGAAAGAGAATCTGAGGAAACAATCCTCATATTTACATCACATCAAAGAACAAAATACCTAGGGATAAAGCTACCTAAAGAGAAAAAAGACCTGTATTTTGAAAACTGTAATATGCTAATCAAAGAAATAAAAGATGACACAAACAGATGGAAAGATATACCATGTTCTTGAATTGGAAGATTCAATATTGTCAAAAATGACTATACTACCCAAGGCAATCTACAGATTCAACGTAATCACTATCAAATTACCATTGACATTCTTCACAGAACAAGAACAAAATATTTTAAAATATGTATGCAAAAATGAAACCTGAATAGCCAAAGCAATCCTGAGAGAGAAAAATGGCTGGAGGAATCAGGTTCCCTGACCTCAGACTATACTACAAAGCTACAGTCATCAAAACAGTAGGGTGCTTGCAGTAAAGCAGAAATATAGATCTGAACAGGATAGAAGCAGAACAGGATAGAAAGCCCAGAAATAAACCCATGCATATGGTCAATTAATCTATGACAAAGGAGGCAAGAATACAAATGGAGGAAAGACAGTCTCTTCAATAAGCGCTTCTGGGAAAACTGGAGCACTACATGTAAAAGAAAGAAATTAGAACATTCTTTAATACCATACATAAAAATGAACTCAAGATGGATTAAGGACCCAAACATAAGGCCAATTACTATAACACTCCTAAAGGAAAACAAAGGATAGGGGGTTGAAAATTTTATTAGATACCAAGGCTGGGGAATTTCCTCTAAACTAATTTAGCAGGATTATTCCTATATCTGGCCTCTGCAAGCCCAGTGAGGATGAAACTTAGTTGAGGCCTAGTGGAGAAGTGGGCTCAAAGGAGCATGACTAATGTTTGGTCAAGGACAGAGTCTTTATCAGCTTAAAGGTGGGCAATTGAGACTTGTCTGTCATATATGGTTGGTTATTGACTAACAAAGCTCAGAAACACTCAAAATATAACCCTCTACTGCCACAAACACCCTATTTACACTCACTTCAAGGTAGTAAACATTATTCCTAAGTAGCAATTAAGAAGCACACTTTCTAACATGATCCAAAGTTTATAGACACTCTGTACAGTTACAAGTGAAGCAACACACACATTCCATGACCAGTGTTTCATTACTCATTCTTATTTAAAACTTCTCCAGTAAATGTCCCCTAAGGATTTTGTTCACACTAAACCAAAGTTTTAAAACAACTAAAAATTTAGAAGTTATATTCTAGTCAGAACAGTCAGAATTATAATTCCAAATGATTAACAAATAACTTTACAGGAATTCCCACTGTTGATCTGTGGATTAAGGGCCCAACATTGTGTCTCTGACAATGCAGGTTCCATCCCTGGATCTGATCAGTGACTAAAAATCCAGCATTGCCCAAAGCTATAGGGTAAGTTGTAGATGCAGCTTGGATCTGGTGTTCCCATGGCTGTGGCATAGGCTCCAGATGTGGCTCTGATTTGACTCCTGGCCTGGGAACTTCCATATGCTACAGGTGTGACCATAAAAGAAAAGAAAAGAAAAAAAGTAACTACATTTTCCATAATTTTATTTTTTTTTACTTTTTAAAAATTATAGTTGATTTACAATATTCTATCAATTTCCACTGTATAGCAAAGTGACCCAGTCATTCATATATTTGTTTTTTTTCTGTTAGAAAGACATGAAAAATTCATCCTGGTGCATTTATTCTGCTCATGGCTAAAAGCAGTAAATATTACTCTTTACTATCTGTAATATTCCTAGTTAACAGAGATTCTTTAGCTAACAAGGATAAATTCTTGTAACTTATGCTGATTCTACACACTTCATTACTTTTTTTTTTCTTTTTAGGGTCACATCTGGTATATGGAGGTTCCCAGACTAGGGGTTAAATCAGATCTACAGCTGCTGGCCTACACGACAGCTCATGCAAAGTCAGATCCTCAACCCCCTGAGTGAGGCCAGGGATTGAACTTATATCCTCATGGATACTAGTCAGGCTCATTTCCACCAAGCCGCAAAAGGAACTACTCATGCTCCATTACTTATAAAGTATGAAATGGCTAAATTTCCTTCTATTATTTATTTTATTTATTTTTAAAATTATAGTTGATTTACAGTGTTTCTTCAATTTGAACCAATCACACACAGTTCCCTGTGCTATACAGTAAGGCCCCATTGCCCATCCACTTCCAAATGTAGCAGTTTGTATCCCCTAACCCCAAACTCCCCGTCCATCTCCCTCGCCCCCAATACTATTTATTTTAAATACATTTTCATTCATTAATAGGTAGCTATCCTATAATCATTCATATTTAGAGATAACTTTACTACCTACACTTCTATTGTGGGTTGACTTGTGTCTACCAAGCAGACATGTTGAAAGCCTAAGCCCCAATATCTCTGAATGTGACCATACTTGAAAACAGGTGTTTGCAGATGTAGTAAAGCTAAGATGAATTCATCTTGAATTAGGGTGGATTAGGCCTTAAAGAAAACTTCTCTCTTAGATGTTTCTGAAGTTTACTTCATATAAATATTATTCCCTAGGAATTGAGGCTCAAGATTATTATAATCTTTGGTTATAAATATTTTATATACAACTCTCTTTCTTCAAAAGTAAATGCTCCTCCCTCCTAATTTAAAGACAGAATTGATTCAGTATAGCGTATAATCAAGTTAAGGTAGGACGACTATTCTAGATTTGCTAAGCTTTAACAGGAACCATTCTTATAAAAATTACTAGCTCAGAAGTATTTTTATATGAGAATCCAAATTCACATAGTGAAAATAAGTTCTTGGATAATTCAGACTGAATTGATATTTTTAGTGAAACAGTGATAGATTTCTTGATATTATAATTATAAAGTATAAGATAAGCACTTCGAGTTAGATAAAATTTAAAATTATGTGTCCAGTCATTTGAGTTATCCTTCTGACAGGTCTGTAATGTGTCCACTTAAACATAATATTTAATATTTTCAGCCATTGTAAGAGCTTAGTTTAGTATTAAGCATAGTATTTAGTGGATATTCTTCGACTAATTTTTTTTGTCTTTTTCTTTTTAGGGGTGCACCCGCAGCATATGGAGGTTCCCAGGCTAGGGGCCTGATTGGAGCTGTTGCTGCCAGCCTACCCCATAGCAACAGCAATGACAGATCCGAACCGCATCTGCGACCTACAACACAGCTCACGGCAACGCCAGATCCTTAACCCACTGAGTAAGGCCAGGGATCAAACCCGAAACCTCATGGTTCCTAGTTGGATTTGATTCTGCTGCGCCATGATGGGAACTCCATCTTTGACTAATTTTTAAATATGATTGAATATTCAAACATTGGTCATGGTGTGTGTGTGAATATGTGTATTTGCGTGTGTGTGTGTTTCAGTATGTATGTGTGTGTCTGTATGTAGTTATATCTTTATAGAGTGTCCATATCTTTTGACCAACTTACTCATTTTTTTCTGCTTTAAGAATACTATTTCCTGTCTGGACAGACCAATGGAACAGAATAGAGAACCTGGAAATAAACCCTGACACCTATGGTCAATTAATCTTTGACAAGGGAGGCAAGAACATAAAATGGGAAAAAGAAAGTCTTTTCAGCAAGCATTGCTTGGGAAACCTGGACAGCTGCATGCAAAGCAATGAAATTAGAACACATCCTCACACCATGAACAAAAATAAACTCAAAATGGCTTAAAGACTTAAATATAAGACAAGACACCATCAAACTCCTAGAACAAAACATAGGCAAAACACTCTCTGACATCAACATTATGAATATTTTCTCAGCTTAGTCTCTCAAAGCAACAGAAATAAGAGCAAAAATAAACCAATGTGACCTAATCAAACCGAAAAGCTTTTGCACAGCACAGGAAACCAAAAAGAAAACAAAAACACAACTTACAGAATGGGAGATAATAGTTTCAAATGACACAATGGACAAGGGCTTAACCTTTAGGATATACAAGCAACTTATACAACTCAACAGGAAAAAACCAATCACCCAGTGGAAAAATGGGCAAAAGACCTGAATAGACTGTTCTCCAAGGAAGATATGCAGATGGCCAACAAGCACATGAAAAAATGCTCAACATCACTGATTATAAGAGAAATGCAAATAAAAACTACCATGAGATACCACCTCATATCAGTCAGAATGGCCATCATTAATAAATTCACAAATAACAAGTGCTGGAGGGGGTGTGGAGAAAAGGGAACCCTCCTGCACTGTTGGTGGGAATGTAAACTGGTACAGCCACTATGGAGAACAGTTTGGAGATACCTTAGAAATCTATACATAGAACTTCCATATGACCCCGCAATCCCACTCTTGGGCATCTATCTGGCAAAACTCTACTTAAAAGAGACACATGCACCTGTATGTTCATTGCAGCACTATTCACAATAGCCAAGCCATGGAAACAACCTAAATGTCCATCGACAGATGATTGGATTAGGAAGAAGTGGTATATATACACAAAGGAATACTACTCAGCCATAAAAAAGAATGACATAATGACATTTATAGCAACATGGATGGAACTAGAGACTCTCATCCTGAGAGAAATAAGTCGGAAAGACAAAGACAAATACCGTATGATATCACTTATAACTGGAATCTAATATACAGCACAAATGAACCTTTCTAGAGAAAAGAAAATCATGGACTTGGAGAATAGACTTGTGCCCACCCAGGGGGTAGAGGGAGGTAGTGGGAGGGATCGGGAGTTTGGGGTTATCAGACACAGCTTGGAATGGATTTACAATGAGATCCTGCTGAGTAGAATTGAGAACTATGTCTAGATACCTATATTGCAACAGAACAAAGGGTGGAAAAAATGTATACATGTAAGTGTATCTTGGCCCCCATGCTGTACAGTGGAAAAATAAATAAATAAATTAAAAAAATAAGTTGATTGATCCAAAAAGGCAAAAAAAAAAAAAAAAGAATACTATTTACTGTTTGTAAGACGGTATGAACAGAAAGTGTGTCTGTTGGGGATTATATTAGTATGCTCATGAGTTTTGCCGATTTACTAAAATGACTGCATATGACAGAAACTTCTCAATCACTCCCCTTTAAGAACCCTGAGCGGGAGAGAAGCTAGTTCTGTTGGTTAAGTCATAATGAATGTGGGTGACAGAGACTATACTAGAAGGAACATGATCAAATATACTAAGGGGAAAAAGAGTACATTTATCTTAAGAAAAATGTCATTCCAGAAATTAAAAGAGTATCGTAAAAGACAAAACTGAATGGACATAGAAAGCTTTAGATGGTTTTTAGGAAGTAAATTCTATTTGTTTTGGACATAAATGTGTGTATACACACATATAAATTTCAAATAATCAGTCTGAATTGAAGCAATATTAATATTTGGACAACATTTGGACAGTCAAGGTTTGATGGGCTTATTTAAATAAATTTAGCAATGTTTTAATATCAAAACTTACATTAAAGCAAGACTAGATTTTGGTATTTTATCTGTTAGAATGACTAAGTTGATCTTGATATATTTATTTTGCTTTTAGTGGAAAGCAGTGCATGTTTAACTATCTTTTGGGTAATTTTCTGAGTAATCAGAGATTCTGTAAGCAATTCACAAAGTGGGCTGTAAACAGTTCGTAGTAGAAAGAAGGAAAAAAATTCGTAAGAATAAATATTGCTATGTTAAACTTTGGTTCAGTCTTTGATGGGGATGGGGCACTGTATGCACTACAATGTCAATTATATTCTTAACTGTGGATCACTGTCAAAGGTATGAAAGCCACTTCTCTAAGTTATCTTACCCTTGCCTTTTAGTATTTTCTCTTCACTCACACTAGAAAGCTGAACTCCTGAAGAATGATACTTTCTTCAAGATGTGAAAATGTTGAGTAGGCACTTTATAATATTATAAACTATAACAGAACAATTTAAAAGGGGCAACAGTGAGGGAAGTTAGAAGCAGACAGAGCACCAAATGTAGGGAAGAGAGAAAAGAAAGTGGAATAATGGGATGGGAAGAAAGAGAAGGAAGACAGCCTGAAAAAGAAGAGGGGAAAGTTCTTCCTAGCCCAGCGACTACTTGCTTAGGAAAAATGAAGATGAAGACATAGGAAGAAAAGAGGAATGGAAATGTGATGGGTTTGAGTAGCATCATGTGTATCACAGAGAAAAATCCTGGTGTTTCCCAGTTCTTTGTATTCCAAGACCAGCTTCTGTGACTTCAACCTGGGGATGTGTGACCTCACACATACATGTTTTCAAAGATTCTGTGTATGTACTCTCAAAGATTCTGCCTTCCTTGCACAGCCCTGGCAGAGACCCAAAGGAGGGATAAAATATGGGCAGAATGCAGCATAACAACAGGAAGACTCAGTTTAGTCTTCACTTAGGAAACCTCCTATCAGGTACTGATAGGAATTCCTGTATGTGAGACAGGCTCCCATTAAAGAGAGAGACAGGTTCTCACTGTTCTGAAGCCTTAAAGAAGTATGCCCTACTATGCATTTCTAACAATCATTTTATAAAATATTCTTCCTTAGGAATGAGGCTCATGATACTATAATCTTTGATTATAAATACTTCGTATGTAACTCCTGCTCTTTTTTCAGAAGTGGGTATCTCTCCATCCTAAGTGAAAGGAAAAATAGACTCGATATCAGTGTGAAAAATGAAGTCAAGGTGGGACAAATATGATCTTCTTTCCAAGTTTGAAAATCAGTAATGAACATCATTAATCAACAAGGTTTCTTCACAACATAGGCATCACTTAAGAGATCTTTCTGTAACTCACTAGCTGCTTGCATACTCTCTTCATTGCCACCTTCATTTCTTGATTCTTGAATGTATAAATGACAGGATTCAAGAAAGGAGTGAGAACTGCATCAAAGATGGCCAGAAACTTATCCAGGGATATGGAGGGGGATGGATATGTATAGAAAAATATGAAAGGACCAAAGGTCAAGACTACCACAGTGATGTGAGCTGACAGTGTGGACAGAGCCTTGGAGGAACCTGCTGAAGAGTGTTTCTGTACAGTGAGAATGATGACAATATAGGAAATGATCACAATGATGAAGAAGCCAACAGAAATGAATCCACTGTTGGCCATGACCATGGACTCTAGTTGGTAAGTGTCTGTGCAGGCAAGTTTGAGAAACCGAGGAAGGTCACAGTAAAAGCTGTCCAACACATTAGGCCCACAGAAGGGTAAGTTTACCACAAAAGCCAGCTGAACTGTGGAGTGGATAAGGCCAGTCATCCAGGCAGCCACTAGAAAGGAGATACACATTCTTGGGCTCATGATGGTGAGATAATGGAGAGGTTTACATATGGCAACATATCTGTCAAAGGCCATGGCGAGGAGCACCACTCCCTCCACACCACCAATGACGTGGATGAAGAAGATTTGAGTGATGCAGCCACTGAAGGAGATGACTTTACGTTTCCTGAAAAGGTCATAAACCATCCTGGGAGAAGCAACAGAAGCAGCTCCTAGGTCAATGAAGGAGAGGTTGGCTAACAGAAAGTACATGGGCGAGTGTAAGTGAGGGTCAGAAGTCACAGTGAGCAAAATGAGGGAGTTTCCCATCATGCTTGCCACATAAAATGTGGAGGTGAACACAAAGAGGAGAAGTTGTATTTCCCAGGAGCTGGTGAGTCCCAGGAACACAAACTCTGACACCACAGAATGATTTGCTCCATCCATGGGCTTTCTTACTCTTGCTACCTGATGGAAGGCAATAGGAAAAATATGAATTATGATAATTATTTAAATGAATTTAAAGGAGAGAGATCAAAATTATGAAAGCCTATTTCCACTAGGCTGTTAGAATTAAAAGTGAACTTATGTTTTTATGGCCTCTAAAAGGTGTTCACACACAAAAATGAGTGGCTTTTATATAGAGTTATTCTTTTTTTTTTTTGGTCTTTTTGCTATTTCTTTGGGCCGCCCCCGCGGCATATGGAGATTCCCAGGCTAGGGGTCTAATCGGAGCTGTAGCCACTGGCCTACGCCAGAGCCACAGCAACGTGGGATCCGAGCCGCGTCTGCAACCTACACCACAGCTCACGACAATGCTGGATCGTTAACCCACTGAGCAAGGGCAGGGACCGAACCCACAACCTCATGGTTCCTAGTCGGATTCATTAATCACTGAGCCATGATGGGAACTCCTTATACAGAGTTATTCTTATCACTGTGTTGTCTCTGTTTTTATGAACCTCTGCTTCCTCCCAGGGTTGGTGCTCTGTAACTCAGGAGACACAAAACAGTCAACCAGAGTAATATAAATTCAGCCCCAAACTTTCTGATTTTTGATTCAAATCTAGCATGATTTGACCCTAGTCACATCAAAATAATAATCACTAGTGAAAAATCTTGCAAGCCTATAATCTTCATCCAGAGGAGGGTCATTTTCCTCCTTCCCAGTCCCTACCTCTGGGAACATATTCATCTTCAATATTATTTAAATGTTGACCACATCTATGAAATCTTGCTTTATGACTACTAGAATTTATATTGCCAGCATAACCACCAAGTTTTCTCTGCACTGAGTCACCCTCTGCTTCTTCCCAGGGTAGATGCTATGATGATGTTTTTCAAAAGATACAAGACTGGTGAACAGAGGTAACAGAAATCAACCTGAAATTAATATTCCCTGTCTCCAATTACACAAACTCTTCATTGCTTCTCTACAATTCCAACGACTTTCAAGACTACAAGCCTTATTCCGGCAAACGGACCCTTCCTACTGACTCCCTATCTCTTGAAAACACTTGTCTTCAGGGTTTATTAATAATTTCATGTCTTGCTTCATACTACCAACATATATTTTTTAGGATTTCTTGTATTTTAGTAAACTGAGTACTGTGTTAACTCACCTGGGATGCTATAAGCTTTTTGAAAGCAGGGATTGTCACCTATTCATATTAGGACTCCCTGAAGCCAAGGAAAATGGTCCATACAGAGGTGCAGGTCCATTAACTGTCTGTTACCAGTTTGCATCATGTTAGGTTTTGAATCTGAGAAGAAGTTTTTAGAAATTTCTCCAGAGACTTCACATCACAGCAAAACCCAAGCGTATGATTTCATGTTTTCTAAAGCATCAGTCCATGAAGGATTTGAGAAAAACAACCCTGGTCCTTTACCAAAGATAATTTGAGGAGCACTGCCCTAAAGTCCTTAGCACATGGTCTGTGAAGCTGAAAACTATGAAGGGTGTCATGTATACTGAGAAGCATCTTGTTCAGGCCTCTGTGTAAGAACATATCACATTATCTGATAATTTTAGTTTTAGTTAGGAAGCAACATGGCCCAGTGGAAGGAATATGGCCTTTGGATTCTGTAAAACAAAATTTAAACTCTAATTGAGCCACTGACAAGATGATTTGGAGCAAGTTACTTAAATTCTTGAATCCCAGTTCATCTATGAAATTGCAATTTGTAATACTAACTTCTCAGAGAAATTTGAGGTATAAAATAATTATAAAATAATTGAGGTTTTATAATCTTTTATTCAGTGTTAATCTATTATGTGTAAATATTCAGTAAACGATAATGTTGCTTCTCTTCTTTCACAAGTCTATCATAGTGCACAATACATGTCATAAATGAATAAATAAGGAAAGAAAATGTTATTGGCCAGTAGATAATATCAAAATTCCATATATAAAAGATTTTTCAACAGCATATTGTGATTAACTCTCCATATTATAACAATAGATTATAATATTCGTATTCTCTTAGTGATCAAAATAAAAACCATCCTGTGTAGATTAAATATATTTGATTTCTAAAAACCATTGCATTTCTTTGTAATACTCACTACAAATGTAAGTCATTGATATTTGTGTTTGTTCTCCTTAAACTCCCATAAAGTTTGTTCTCCATCTCCCATAAAGTTAAGGACTGTACTTGTGTAGGTATCCGAGTATCCTAAAACTTAGAATCTTAAGAGGTATTAATGGAGTTACGTATATACTTCAGAAATTATTGCTGAAAGGTAAAAGAGGATGCATTTGGATGAAAAAACCCATATAATTAGGAATATATAATTACATACTTAAGGATTATTGGTAGGGAAACTGCTCATACCTCCTAAGCAACCAAGAATAAGGAAAATAAGGAAATATAAAAGTACAGATGACTTAGAGAAAAAGAAAGAAATGAAAAAGGGTGAAGAAATTAAGACGTATGTATAGGATGACAAAGAAACGAAGGATAGGTCTTACTTTAAGCAAAAGGTAATTTATGAGATGTGATTGGCAGTACCTTCTGGACCAAGTCCAGAGATTCTATAATTGTAGGATTTTGTATTAAAAAATTGTGGTATTATATCTCTTGGTGTCTTTCTTGTGCTAAAACTCTTGGGAGAGTTTCTTCATAAGCCCTTATCAGCCATGTGCATATAGCTGTGAATATATTTGCCTTTTGGCTCTCCAATATCCATCAACCCGGCAAGAACTGAGAGTTTTAGGAAAAGTGAATCTAAAGAAGAATGAGATATAAATATGGACCTTAGATGTACCTATGCAAATGTCAGGGAATGTAGAAACTTGAAAAGTTTGTGTCATCCCAGTTTTGTTTGTTTCCTTATTGGCCACCCTGTGGCATGTGGAGTTCCTTCAGCCAGAGATCAGACCCAAGCCACAGTTGCAACCTATGCTGCAGTGGCAATGCTGGATCCTTTAACCCCCTCTGGCAGGTCAGGGATCGAACCTGCGTCCTTGGGTCATCACAGTTTTAAAGTCACTTGAGACAGAGTTAGGATGCATATCTCAGCTCAGATCAAAATTATAGAGAGGTTTCTAGAGACACAGTGATATGATGTTTATTCACTGAAAAGTCATCAAGTATTCATAGGCTAAAACTCCTGAATTGGGGTATTTCAAACTCATTTTATCTAGTGGTTATACTTTGAAATACCTTTTCTCAAATATATTAATTATACCCACATTTTAAAAACTAATTTGATCATCCATGATGCACAAGACAAGGCCTTCCTCTTGGCCTTCTGTTGTGCTTAGTTCCTTTCTTGGTCTATGGAGAATTGATTAATACTCCACGGAGACATTTAGTCCTTTACAGATGGAGGGAATATTGGTAACTGAAGTTCCAAATAACAGTCATCAAACTGAAAAGGATCTACATACAGCTGTTAGATTTGAACAAGGTGTTAACCTAAATCATCATTTATGTAGGTTTCTTCCTCTACTTAAAAACACTGTGAGTTTAACAACCCCCTCAGCTCAAACGTTCTGCATCTTATCTTCTCAAATGTCACAAAAGCTTCTTTCCATCCAAGTAAAACACTGCTTCCTCTGATTAAAGACCACCTCTACTTTAACTTTTTATATCTATGGAAAATAAAAATAATTCTGTGTCCTTTTGAAATAACCTTTTATGTGCATAAATGAAAGACATGTCACTCCTTTGCTTTCTGTTTGCAAGACTCAGCAAACTCAATACCTTTTTAAGTTCCACTTAGGGACTCAGGTTCTCTTTCTTGCTCATTCCATTCTCTCCCCCTCCTCCACCAACTCTCATTTGTCAACTTTCTCTAAATCTTCCTTCATTCTACTTACAGCTTAGAGATAAAATTAATACATAACAACACTCCATTTCCAACCATGTAAGAGACCAGGAAAACAAATTCAATAGTGTCATGTATTAAAAAAAATTTCGACATCATATTTTAAAGTGACATGATGTTGGAAATTATTCAGCTTTGGATTTTTTGGTCTCTATGTCTCTTACTTCCAGTGAGATGTTTATGAAATCCTTTTCCATCTTGTAATCTTGAGTTCCTAATAAATGTGCTTCCCTTTCTTAAAGAAGATAATCATTTAATACACATCTTGTTGGCAAAGCTAATGGTGAAACAACATGATTACCTTTTTAAAATATTTTCATACTTCAGTAATTTTTCTTGCCTGTTTATCAAGTGGCAGAGGGTAAGAGACATCCATTTAATCAACATTAGGAAGAGAATGATTAATTGCCACCTATGATGACCCAAAATACTATAACGCCATTTGACTTTTGCTTATATCTTTCCTATTACCCTATGAACAATATGATGCTAAATAAAGTCAAAGTCAGTTAACCTTTTGCAATGTGTCTGTATACCTTCATACAATTATTCTTCTGTACTACTCAATTCCTTATCCTGGAGTCTATCTACGTTGCGTTAGGATAACACTCATACACTTGAGGATATTACTCATAGTCACAGCAATTACAACAACAAATATTATGTCTGAAAGTAAAGCCACTCTTTGCGTTGTTAAATTTATTTTGATCCTCCCATCTTACCTGTATAAAGAGAACATCATCATCAGGGAGCCTGAGATGTTCCTACGTTCTCCAAAAGAAAATGCCATGTAAATCCTGCCATAAGAAGAAATGAAGCTAATTACAGCTCGAGAAAACAGTGATCAAATGATAATGCAAAACATTTTAGTTTAGAGCTCATGGATCAGGGGACTTTGCCCCTAGGGAACTAATTGGTTTGACCAGAGCAACCAAAGGACCTAAAAACTCATAATAAGACACTAGAGAGAAAGAGGGAAACAAAGTGGAATATTTTTTAAATACCTCTGTGCTATTTTGTTGGAAATTTTTATAAATATAGATGATTACCATCTTTTATCCAGTAGAGTTTATTTACAATGTTTTCTTCAATTTCTGCTGTACAGCAAAGTGACCTAATCACACACAGTTCCCTGTGCTGTACAGTAAGGCCCCATTGGTAATTACCATTTAGGAATCTCTGAAAATAGCTAAATATATCTCAAAAATTAACTATAATAATCTTAACATCTCCAAAAAAGCCAATGTGCTTAATTTTCAGTATAGTTCAAATACTAGAATACTGTACCAAAGATCTCATTTTTATACAATCACATATTAAGTAATTGTGGATGTGTAGAAAGACAAAGCTATACATAACTTCATTCCAGTGAATAAAACTTAAAAGTGAATGAAAGAACTAAAACATATACCAGTTGATCAATTTAAGACATTATGATATGTCATACAGTCAAATTTTTGAAGCGATTGTAAACAAGTTCAAATTCTATATAGTTAAAGAAAATCATACACATTGTTGAATGAAATTGGACAGCAACACAGCATGTACATTTTTTGGGGGGGGCAGTATCTATCTCTATCTGTATGTAGGTATCTGAACAGACAATAAATTTTTTTGAAAAGTACTTCAGGATCGTTAATATTTTATCTTCAATTTTGCTATACTCCTCTCAGTCAGGATCCTGCCAGGACAAGGAAATGGCACAGTCAGATTAGAACTGACCACAGAAACATAGAGGATAAGAGACTACTTATGGATAAGAGACTATCCATTTATGCAATAAATGGATAACCTAGAAGGAATGAACAACTTCTTAGAAAAAAATATAATCTCCTAAGACTGAACTAGGAAGAGATAGAAAGAAAATATGAACAGACCAATTACCAGTCCTAAAGTACTGAAACTGAGTCAGTAATTTAAAAACTCCCAAGAAACAAAAGTCCAGGGCCAGATGGCTTCACAGGTGAATTCCACCAAACATTTAGAGAAGAGTTAATCCCTATCTTTTTGAAGTTATTCCAAAAAATCTTAGAGGAAAGAATGCTTCTGAATGCATTCCAGGAGGCCAGAGTCACCCTGAAACCAAAACCAGGCAAAAATATCACAAAAAGGAAAATCATAAGCCTATATCACTGATGATCAGAGATGCAAAAATCCTCAACAGAATACTGGCAAACAGAATCCAATAATACTTGAGAAGGATCACACACTATGATCAGGTAGGATTTATCTCAGGGATACAAGGATTTTTTAATATCTGCAAATCAATCAGTGGGATACATGACATTAACAAATTGAAGAGTAAAAACCACATGATCATCTCAATAGATGCCGAACATGCTTTTGACAATATTCAACACCCACGTATGATAAAAAATCTCCAGAAGAGGGAAGCTGCATCAACATAAATGCCATATATTACAAACCACAACTAACATCATACTCAATGGTGAAAAGGTGAAAGAATTTCCACTAAGATCAGGAACAAGACAAGGATGTACACTCTTGCCATGGTTATGTGATACTCTTTTGGAAGTCCTAGCCATGGCAATCAGAGAAAAAAAAAAGATACAAAAGGAATCCAAATTGGAAAGGAAGAAGTAAAACTATCACATCACTGTTTGCAGATGACATGATACTATATATAGAAACTCCTGAAGATGCCACCAGAAAAGTACTAGAGCACATGAATGAATTTGGTAAAGTTGGAGGATAGAAAATTAATATAAGAAATCTCTTGTACTCATATACACTAACAATGGCATAGCTGAAAAAGAACCTAAGGAAACAATTCCATTTACCATTGCATTAAAATATTTAAAAATCTAAGAATAAACCTACCTAAGCATGCAGAAAGACCTGTAGTATGAAAAGTATGACACTGATGAAAGAAATCAAAGATGGCCCAAACCAAGGAAAAGATACAACATGTATCTTGGATTAGAACAACATGTTCTTGGATTAGAACAATCACTATTGTCAAAAATGCTATATTCCCAAGGCAATCTACAGATTTAATGCAATCACTATAAATCACCACTGTCAATTTTCACAGAACTAAAATGAAAACATTTAAATTTGCATGGAAACATAAAGACCCAAAATAGCCAAAGCAGTCCTGAGGAAGAAACACAGAGCTCGAGGAACCAGTCTCCCTGACTTCAGATTATACTACAAAGCTACAGTTAACAAAAGAGTATGAGACTGCATAAAACCAGGATGTAGATCAATGGAACAGGAGAGAAATCCCCGACATAAACTCATGCATCCATGGTCAATTAATCTTCCACACAGAAGGCAAGAATATTCAATGGAGAAAAGACAGTCTCTTCAATAAGAGGTATTGGGAAAACTGCTCAACTACATGTAAAAAATCAAATTAGATTAAACCTTAACACCACACACAAAAATAAACTCAAGATGAATTAAAGACCTAAATGTGAGTCCAGAAACGATATAACTCTTATAGGAAAACACAGGCAAAACATCTTTGACATAAAAACTAAGCGAAACAGAGTTAAGAAATTTACCCAATAAACAGTTTAAGGTTATGATTGTCGAGATGTGCAAAGGACTCAGGAGAAGATTGGATGAACAGAGTGAGAATTAACAAAGAGTTAGGCATTCTAAAGAAGTACCAAATGGACCTGAAGAATACTGAATAATCACTGAAATGAAGACATATACCAGAAGTGATGATACAGAGGACTAGATCAGTGATCTGGAAGACAGTGTAGTGGCAATCACTGCAGTTGACAGAAAAAGGAAAAAAAGGAGAAATGAGGACCGTTTAAGAGACTTCTAATAACATCAAATATATTAACATTCACGTTATAGAGGTCCCAGTAGAAGAAGAATAGAGAAGGACAGAGGACATTGAAGACACAATAGCTGAAAACTTCTTTATCCTGGAAAAGAAAACAGACATCCAGGTCTAGGAAGCACACAGTCCCAAACAAGATTGAACCAAAGAGGATATATTGTAATTATGATAGCAAAAATTAGTAATGAAAAAGTGAATACTGAAAGAAGAATGGGAAAAGCAACATGTTACATAGAGGGAACTCCCATAAGGCCAGCACCTGACTTTTTAGGAAAAACTTGGCATGCAGAAGAGAGTGTCACAATATATTTAAAGTAATGAAAGGAAAAAAAGGCAAGGTTTTCATTCACATATGATAGAGAGATCCAAGTTTTACAGATAAGGAAAAGATAAAAGTGTTCAGCACCACCAAACCAGCTTTATAAGAAACGTTAATGGTATATCTTTAAGTGAAAAAGAAAGGTACAACTAGAAATATGAAAATTATAGAAGAAAAAATACCACTGGCAGTGGCAAATATTCAATAAAGGTAGTAAATAAACTATGTAGAAAGCTAGTAGAAAGGTTAAAAGTCTAAAGGAGTAAAATTCATCTGTATCTGCAATAAGCAATTAAGGAACGCACAACAAAAATTGTAAGATATGATGTTGAAAACATGAAACATCCAAAAAGGGTGGATAAAATGAAGGGTTGTTAATATATGTTTGAACTTCAAAGATCAGCAATGGAAAATAATCACATATATATCTAGATTGTTATAAATAAACTTCATGTTAAACACAAATAAAAAACATAGGAGGTCCTGCTGTGGTCCAGTGGGTTAAGAATCTGATTGCAACTAAGGAGGTCTAAGATGGTGGAGTAGGAGGATGTAAGACTCATCTCCTCCCACAAATACAATGAAAATAATGTGGAAATATCTGAACAGAAAATTTGTGAAAAACTGACAAAAGACCTCAAGACTAGGATAAAACAAGAAAAACTTTCCAAAACCAGACAGGACATAAGAAAGAAGAAAGAAGAACAAGAGAAAAACAAGCAAAAGGAAACGAGATCAGATCTGCTCTCCCACGAGGGAGCTGGAAAGAGCAATAGATCCTATAGTCCAGGAAGTTCCCTGGCCAGAGATGAGATCAGCCAAAAATGGAAGAGGGACTCTAGAGAAATGGTTTGAATCAGTTAAAGAGAAGACAGTCCTCCACAAACAGTCAGTTCTACAGGCTGTGGGCAACTGAAGGCAGTTCTAGCAGGTGTTGGAAGTAAAATTTGGTCTTAGAGATCAGACACAAAGAGGGAACTGGGGCTGGTTATGTGGGGAAAAAATTGGAGTTGGCCATGCAGAAATAGCCTGGAGAGGCTAGAGTACATGGCAACCAAAATGGAGAGCATTGAAGAGATGGCAACCTAGTCCAACTTGGAGACCAGACACCATTCTTTGGGTGTGCTGGAAGGAAGGGTCGGGATCCACCACTACAGCTTGTTACCTATGCCCACTTTCTCAAGCTGCAGGACACTGCCTGCCTAAGCTTAAGGAACCACTTGGCTGAAATGACTGCTTAGGGGAAGCAGCCCCACCCTTAGGGCTACAGACTTCTTGGAGCAGGTGGAACAACTGCCTGGGGGAATAACAAGCTCACAGTTCATACTTGGTGTGGGTGGGTGGTGCTGTGCTAATAGAGCCCAACCTGCATGAGAAGAGTTGCCAGAAGAGGCAGAGCACATCTACTGAGAGGTCAGGAAAACAGAGGCACTTGGCTCCATCTAGAGAATCTGCAGAGGCTCATGCTAGCATGGCAGCACCAGAAAAGCTGCTAACAGCAGAACCCACTTTGTGCGAAAGCAGTGACCTGCATGAGAAGACTGCTGGTTCCAGTACCTTGACTGATCTGTGGGCTGCCCAACTGGAGAAAAGTACAAGATACAAGACTCCTGCCCATGGCCCTGTGAAGGCTCACATCAGTGGCACTCTTTCCACACCAGGAGAGCCAGGGGAGACCCATTAACGCACATTCCATCCTGCAGGGCTACAGAGAGCACTCCTATCAGCAGCAAGGCAGGAGGAGTGACTTACAGAAACACACATTCTGCAGCTACAGAGATAGCCTGTGAGCAATAATTAGGGAGAGGCCTCCATCCCCTGAGTCTTAGAGACAGATCCCTAGAGAGGCCAAGCAAGGGGAGTACACTGGCAGAACAGAGGCACCTGATTCTATATCTACAGAGTGCAGTCCCTAGAGCCTACCCAGCAACAAGTGAGGCAGCAGGAGAAACTGCTGACATTGCAAACTACAAAAAATAGCTCTCAAAGCTACCCGCTAGCAGGAGGGCATGTAAGAGACACTGCTACCCCTGAGAGCTACAAAAGCAACACTGTGAACAGTGAAATACTGCCACCTGCCTCACTGACTCTATCCTTATCCCTAGCAGACACCCAACTACAGGAGAAAAAGTGTAATACTGTTACACCCAACACATACTCTGGGTTCACATGAACCACTACCATCCCTGAGACCTCTAGGACTGGGCACCTGATTTAACATCTACATACCAACTGTTAAGGGGGCCATAAACAGAAAGGTAGACACTATGAGATGACAAAGAAGCAGGTTTCAGACAACGGAACAAGACAAAAACATGCAAAAACCACTAAATGATGAGGAGATAGGCAATTCACCTGAAAAAGAATTCAGAGTGATTACAGTAAAGATGATCCAAGATCTTGGACAAAGAATGGAGACACGAACTGAGAACTTAAAAGAACTACTTAGCAAAGAGCTAGTGGATTTAAGGAGCAAAATGAATAGTGCAATAGTTGAAATGAAAGATAATACAGAAGGAACCAATAACAGATTAGTTGAGGCAGAAGAACGAAAGAGTGAGATGAAGACAGAGGGGTGGAAATAACAGCCACAGAAAAGAATGAAGAAAAAAGAATTGCTAAAACTGAGAAGAGTCTAAGAGACATCTAGGACAACATTAAATGTACCAACAATTGCATCAAAGGGGTTCCAGCAGGAGAAGATAGAAAGGACCAGAGAAAATATTTGAAGAGATTATAACTCAAAATTTCCCAAATATGGGAAAGGAAATGCTTACTTAAGTGGAAGAAGCACAGAGAATTCCACACAAAATAAATCCTGGAAGAAAAACAGCCAGACGCATACTAATCAAACTGACAGAAATTAAGTTCAAAGAAAAAATATTAAGAGCCATAAGGGAAAAACAAAAAATCACATATGAGGGAATTCACCTAAGATAACAGATGTTCTCTCAGCAGAAACTTTAAAAGCCAGAAGGGAGTGGCAAAATATATTTGAGGTATGAAGAGAAGGAACCTAGAACCAGAATACTCTTCCCAGCAAAGCTCTCATTCAGCTTTAATGGAGAGATCAAAAGTTTCACAGACCAGCAAAAGCTAAGTAAATTCAGCCCCTCTGAACCAGCTCTACATCACTACTAAAGGAAATTCTCTAAGTATAAAAGGAAAAGCCACAACCGGAAACAAGAGTATTAAAAATGAAAAAGCTCACTGGTAAACGAAAGATAATTTAAAAGCAGGAAATCACCCACTGGTGAATATGATACATAAACTAGCAAGCATGAGAAGAGGAGAAGACAAATGCAGAATGTTGAAAATGCATTTGAAAGTAAGGAGACCAACAAGACAAAACAATTCTGCAAACATGTAGATGGATGTATCAAAAGGTATGAACCACTAGTCAAATAACTATAGCGGTCACACACTTAAAAAAGAAAAACCAAGCCAAACAACACTAAACATGGTCAGCAAATATCAAGAAAAGACAACAAAAAGAGGAAGGGAAGAAAAAAGACTCAAAATAGCAATCCCACCCCCAAAATTTAAGTAAATGACAATAAGTACATACTTATTCACAACTACATTGAATGTAAATGGATTAAACACAAACTAAAATAAAAAGACTTGCTGAATGGATTCAAAAGCAAGACCCATATATACGATGTCAACAGGAGACCAATTACAGATCTAAGAACACATACAGACTTAATGTGAGGGGATGGAAGAAAATATTACATGCAAATGGAAATTATACAAAAGCAGAGTATCAATATCATGTCAGACAAAATAGGTTTTAAAATAAGGTCACAAGAAACAAAGAAGGACATTTGATAATGATCAAAGGATCAAATAAGAAGAATAAGTAAAAACAAAAGGGCTGCACAATATATTAGGCAACTACTAAGAGCCATAAAACAGGAAAATGACAGTGACACATTTATAGTGGGGGCCTTTAACACCCCACTTACAGCAATGGACGGATCAACAAGACAGAAAAGCAACAAGGAACAACAGGTCCTAAATGATACGCTAGACCAAATAGACTCATCTGATACTTCCAGGATTTATAACCCAAAGCAGCAGAATATACTTTCTTCTCAAGGGCGCATGGAACATTCTCTAGGCTAGATCACATCTTGGGCTAAAGATCAAGCCTTGATAAATTTAAAATAATTGAAGTTATTTCAAGCATTTTCTCAGATCACAATGTTATGAGACTAGAAATCAACTACAAGAAAAAAACAGCAAAAAACACAAACCCATGGAAGCTAAACAATATGCTACTAAACAATCACTTGATCATTGAAGAAATCAAAGAGGAAATTAAAAGATACATAGAGACAACTGACAATGAAGATACAACAATAAAAACCTATGGGACAGAGCAAAAAACATTTCTGAGAGGGAAGTTAATAGCAATACAATCTAATCTCAGGAAATAAGAAACAATGCAAATGAATAACCTAACAATACACCTTTTACATCTAGAGAAGGAAGAACAAAGCCCAAAATTTGTAGACAGAAAGAAATCATAAAGATTAGAGCAGAAATTAATAACAGAAACAAATAAATCAATTGAGAAGATCAAAGAACCAAGAGGTGGTTCTTTGGAAAGACCTACAAAATTTATAAACTCTTAGCCAGATTCTTCAAGGCAAAAAGAAGACATTCAAATCAATAAAACTAGAAATGAAAAAGGAGAAGGCACATCTGACACTGTAGAAAATCAAAGGATCATGAGAGACTACTATGAGTAACTATATGCAAATAAAAATGGACAACCTAGCAGAAATGGACAGATTCTTACAAAGGTACAACTTACCAAGACTGAACCAGGAAGAAATAGAAAATATGAATAGACCAATTACTAAGAGCTAAAATTGACAATGGGATAAAAAACTTCAAAAAAAAAAACAAGTCTAGGACCTGAAGGCTTCACAGCTGAGTTCTACCAAACATTCAGAGAAGAGTTAACACCTCTTCTTCTGAAACTTTTCCAGGACACTCCAGAGGAAGGAACACTCCCAAGCTCATTCTATGAAACCACCATTATTACCCTGACACCAAAATTAGACAAAGATACCACAAAAAAGAGAAAGCAGGCCAATATCACTAATGAACTTAGATGCAAAAATCCTCAACAAACTATTTGCAAACTGCATACAAATATACATTAAAAAGGTCATACACCACCATCAAGTAGGATTTATCCCAGGATGAAAGGATTTTTTAATATCTGCAAATCTATCAATGTGCTACACCACGTTATCATACTTAAAAACCATATGATCAACTCAATAGATTCAGAAGATGGTTTTGACAAAATTCAACAGCTATTCCTGATAAAAACTCTCCAGAGATTGAGCAGAGAGGGGAATTATCTTAATTTTAAAATCCATTTATGACAAACCCAGAACTACCATCATTCTCACTGGTGCAAAACTGAGAGCATTTCCATTAAGATCAGGAACAAGACAAGGATGTCCTCTTTCATCAATAGTTAATCAACATAGTCTTGGAAGTCCTAGCCATGGCAGAGAAGAAAAATAAACAAAATGAATCCAAATTGGAAAAGAAGAAGTAAAACTATCACTGTTTGCAGATGACATGATTCTATACCTAGAAAATCCTAAAGACATTACCAGAAAACTATTAGATCTCATCAGTTAATTTGGAAAGTCACAGGATACAAAAGTAATACACAGAAATCTATTGTGAAATACTAACTATCTAGAATCTAAGTATTTAGAATCTATTGCTAAATTCTAAATACTAACAATGAAAGATCAGAAAGAGAAATTATGGAAACAATCCCATTTATCATTGCATCAAAAAGAATAAAACACCTAGGAATAAATCTACCTCAAGAGACATAAGACCCGTACCCTGCAAAGTATAAGACACTGATGAAAGAAACCAAAGAAGACATGAATTGGTGAAAAAATATACATGCTCTTGGATGGGAAGAATAAATATAGTCAAAATACAATACTACCTAAGGCAATCTACACATTAAATGCAATCCATTTCAAATTACGAATGACCTTCTTCACAGAACCAGAACAAAATATTTTAAAATTTGTATGGAAACACAAAAGACCTCGAATAGCCAAAGAAATATTGAACAACAAAAAAAATGGAACTGGAGGAATCAGGATCCCTAACTTCAGACTCTACTACAAAGCTACAGTCATCAAGATGTTATGGTACTGGGACAAAAATAGAAAAATAAATCAATGGAACAGGATAGAAAGCCCTGAAGTAAACCCACACACCTATGGTAAGTTCATATATTACAAAAGAGGTAAGAACATACAGTGGAGGAAAGATCCTCTCTTCACTAAATGGTGCCAAGAAAACTGGATAATTGCATGTAAGAGAATGAAGTTAGAACACTGTTTAACACCATACGCAAAAATAAACTCAAAATGGATTAAAGATTTCCACTATAAAACTCCTAGAGGAAAACATGGGTAGAATGCTCTTTGACATGAATCACAGCAACATCTTGTTTGATCCATCTCCTGGAATAAAGACAATAAAGGCACAAATAAACCAATGGGACCTAATTAAACTCAAAAGCTTCTGTAAACAAAGGAAACCATTAAAAAATGAAAAGACAACCCATGTAGTGGGAGAAAACTTTTGCAAATGACTCAATTGCCAAAGGTTTAATCTCCAAAATACACAACTCAACAACAACAAAAACCCCAATAAAAAGTGGGCAGAAGACCTCAATAGACATTTCACCGAAGACCTACAGATGGACAGAAAACACACAAAAAGATGCTTAAAATCACTAATTACTAGAGAAATGCAAATCAAATCATACCAGTGAGAGTGGCCATCACTAACAAGTCCACAAAGAACAAATGCTGGAGAGGATGTGGAGAAAAGGGAACCCTCCCATACTGTTGGTGGGAATGTAAATTGGTACAACCATTAAGGAAAACAGTATGGAAATACCTCAGAAAACTAAATATAGAACTATCATATGACCCAGCAATTCCACTGCTAGGCATATATCCAGTCAAAACTTTCATTAAAAAATAAACATGCACTTCTATGTTCATAACAGTACTATCCACAATAGCCAAGATATGGAAACAACCTAAATGCCAATTGATGATGAATGTATTAGGAAGATGGGGTAGATATATACAAGGGAATACTACTCAGCCATAGTAAAGGAAAAAATAATGCCATTTACAGCTACATGGATGGAACTAGAGACTCTCATACTGAGTGAATTAGGTCAGAAAGAGAGATACCATATGGTATCTTATGTAGAGTCTAAAATGTGGCACAAATGATCTAACTACAAAACAGAAAAGGTCAGACATGTAGGACAGACTCATGTTTGCTGGGGTGGAGGGTGAGGGAGTGGGATGGATTGGGAGTCTGTGTTTAGTAGATGAAAACTGTCCCATTTGAAGTGGAGGGGCAATGAGATCCTGCTGAAGAGCACAGAGAACTATATATCTAATCACTTGTGATGGAACACAATGGAGGATAATGTGAGAAAAAAATGTATGTATGAATGGGTCACTTTGCTGCACAGCAGAACTTGGACATAACATTGTAAGTCAACCAAAATCAAAAATTAAAAAAGAAAACAGCTTTCGGCTTTCGGCTCGGAGGAGCCTACGGTGCAACTTTCTTCGGTCCTCCCACATCCGGGTTCATCCGACACCAGCTGCCTTCACCATGCCGCCTAAGTTCGACCCCAACGAGATCAAAGTCGTGTATCTGAGATGCACCGGTGGAGAAGTTGGGGCTACATCTGCCCCCAAGATCGGCCCCCTGGGTCTGTCTCCAAAAAAGGTTGGTGATGACATCGCCAAGGCAACTGGTGATTGGAAGGGTCTGAGAATTACAGTGAAACTGACCATTCAGAACAGACAAGCCCAGATGGAGGTGGTACCTTCTGCCTCTGCCCTGATTATCAAAGCTCTAAAGGAACTGCCAAGAGACAGAAAGAAGCAGAAAAACATTAAGCACAGTGGAAACATCACTTTTGATGAGATTGTCAACATTGCCTGGCAGATGTGGCACCTGCTCTTTAGCTAGAGAGCTTTCTGGAACCATTAAAGAGATCCTGGGGACTGCTCAGTCTGTGGGATGCAATGTTGATGGCCGCCACCCTCATGACATCATAGATGACATCAACAGTGGTGCAGTGGAATGCCCAGCTAGCTAAGAAATGCAAAGAAAAATAAAGATTATTTGACAACTAAAAAAAAAGAAAACAAAATCAACAACAACAAAACAACCAATCAAACAAAGAATCCGACTGCAGTGGCTTCAGTCACTGTGGAGGCGTAGGTTTAATCCCTGACCTGGTGCAGCTGCAGTTGCAGCACAGGTTTCAGCTGCAGTTGGGAGTCATTCCTTGGCCCAGGAACTTCCATATGCTGTGGGTTTATTTATTTACTTTTATTTCTCCAATACATTATTTTTTTTTCTACTGTACAGCATGGTGACCCAGGTACACATACATGTATACATTCTGTTTTCTCACATTATCATGCTCCATCATAAGTGACTAGACATATTTCCTAGTGCTACACAGCAGGATCTCATTGCTAAACCATTCCAAAGGCAATAGTCTGCATCTATTAAACCCAAGCTGCCAATCCATTCCACTCCCTCCCCTCCCCCTTGGCAACCACAGTCTATTCTCCAAGTTTGTGATTTTCTTTTCTGTGGAAAGGTTCCTTTGTGCCCTATATTAGATTCCAGATATAAGTGATATCATATGGGATTTGTCTTTCTCTTTATAACTTCACTAAGGATGAGAGTCTCTAGTTCCAACCATGTTGCTGCAAATGGCATTATTTTGTTCTTTTTTATGGCTGAGTAGTATTCCATTGTGTGTATATACCACATTTTCCTTTTTTTTAACCAACTTCTAAGAGACTAATACAGTCTCATAGAAATTTATTTATTTTTATTTTTTTATTACTCAAATGAATTTATCACATCTGTAGTTTTATAATGATCATAACAATCTGATTTCATAGGATTTCCATCCCACAGCCCAAGCACATCCACCCACCCCCCAAATTGTCTCCTCCGGAGACCATAAGTTTTTCAATGTCTGTGAGTCAGTATCTGTTCTGCAAAGAAGTTCAGTCTGTCCTTTTTTCAGATTCCACATGTCAGTGAAAGCATATGATGTTGGTGTCTAATTATATGGCTGACTTCACTTAGCATGATAATTTCTAGGTCCATCCATGTTGCTAAAAATGCCAGTATTTCGTTCCTTTTAATGGCTGAGTAATATTCCATTGTGTGATCCACTCCTCTGTTGATGGACATTTAGGTTGTTTCCATGTCTTGGCAATTGCAAATAGTGCTGAAATGAATATTGGAGTACATGTGTCTTTGCAAGTCGTGGTTTTCTCTGGATAAATGCCCAGGAGTGGGACTGCTAGATCAAATTGTAGTTCTATTTTCAGTTTTCTAAGGAATCTCCACACTGTTTTCTGCAGTGGTTGCACCAATTTACAATCCCACCAGCACCACATCTTCCTAATCCAATGATCTGTTGATGGACATTTGGGTTGCTTCCATGTCTTGGCTACTATGAATAGAGCTGCAATGAACATGTGGGCACATGTGTCTTTTTCAAGGAATGTTTTGTCTGAATATATGCCCAAGAGTGGGATTGCTGGGTCATATGGTAGTTCTATGTATAGATTTCTAAAGCACCTCCATACTGATTTCCATAGTGGTTGTACCAGTTTACATTCCCACCAACAGTGCAGGAGGGTTGCCTTTCTCCACACCTTCTCCAGCATTTGTTATTTGTGTACTTATAAATGATGGCCATTTTGACTGGTGTGAGGTGGTATCTCATGGTAGTTTTGATTTGCATTTATCTTCTAATCAATGATGTTGAGCATTTTTTCAAGTGCTTGTTGGCCATCTGTATTTTTATTTTTTAAAATTAAATGAACTTTATTAGTTGTATAACCATCATTGCTACCTAATTTTAGCACACTTCCATCCCAAACCCCCAGGCCACTTCTCTCCCTCAATCTTATCCCTTGGTGATCATAAGTTTTTCAAATTCTGGGAGTCTATTTCTGTTCTGTGTCCTTTTTAATGACTCCATATGTAAGTGATAGCATATGATGTTTATCTCTCATCGTCTGACTAATACTCATTTCTGATAAAAACCCTACAGAGGAGTTCCCATCGTGGCTCAGTGGTTAATGAATCTGATTAAGAATCATGAGGTTGTGGGTTCGATCCCTGGCCTTGCTCAGTGGGTTAAGGATCTGGCGTTGTCGTGAGCTGTGGTGTAGGTTGCAGAAGTGGATCGGATCCTGCGTTACTGTGGCTCTGGCATAGGCCAGGCAGCTACAGTTCCAGTTAGACCCCTAGCCTGGGAACCTTCATATGCCGCAGAAGCGGCCCAAGAAATGGCAAAAACACACACAAAAAAAAAACCTACAGAAAGTGGGGACAGAGGAAACTTACTTCAACATAGTAAAGGCCATGTAGGACAAACCCACAGCTAACATCATTCTCAACAGTGAACAGCGGAAAGCATTTCAGGAACAAGATCAAGAACAAGACAAGGATGTCCACATTCATTACTTTTACTCAACACAGTTTTGGATGTCCTAGCTATGGTGATCAGAGAAGAAAAGGATATTAAAAAAATCAAAATTTTAAAAGAAGTAAAATGGTTGCAGTTTGCAGATAACATGATACTATACATACAAAATCCTAAAG
This sequence comes from Phacochoerus africanus, assembly GCF_016906955.1. Lineage (NCBI taxonomy): Eukaryota > Metazoa > Chordata > Mammalia > Artiodactyla > Suidae > Phacochoerus > Phacochoerus africanus. The sequence continues at coordinate 3,201 of NW_025927427.1, read as the reverse complement.
AGGCTATCAGAAAACTACTAGAGCACAGCAATGAATTCAGCAAAGTGGTAGAATACAAAATTAATACACAGATGTCTCAAATTTCTATCCACTAACAATGAATGATCAGAAATAGAATTTGAGGAAACAATCCCATTTACCACCACATCAAAAAACAAAATACCTAGGGATAAAGCTGCCTAAAGGGAAAGAAGACCCGTATTTGAAAATTATAAGATGTTAATCAAAGGAATCAAAAATGACACAAACGGATGGAAAGATATACCATGTTCTTGAATTGTTAGTATCAATTTCGTCAAAAATGACTATACTACCCATGGCAACCTACAGATTCAATGCAATCACTATCAAATTACCATTGATGTTCTTCACAGAACTAAAACAAAATATTTTAAAATATGTATGGAAACACAAAAAACCTAAATAGCCAAAAAATCCTGAGAGAAAAAAACAGCTAGAGGAATCAGGCTCCCTGACTTCAGATTATACTACAAATCTACAGTCATCAAAACAGTAGGGTACTTGCAGAAAAGCAGAAATATAGATCAGTGGAACAGGATAGAAAGCCCAGAAAAAAACACATGCACTTACAGTCAATTCATTTATGAAAAAGGAAGCAAGAATACAAATGGAGGAAAAACAGTCTCTTCAGTAAGCGCTTCTGGGAAAACTGGAGAGCTACACATAAAAGAAAGAAATTAGAGCATTTTCTAATGCTATACAAAAAAATAAACTCAAAATGGATTAAGGACCCAAACATAATGCCAGATGCTATAAAACTCCTAGAGGAAAACAAAGGCTGAACACTCCCTGGAATAAACCACCACACTATCTTCTCAGATCAGCTTCCTAGAGAAATGGTAATAAAAACAAAAATAAACAAATGGAAGCTAACAAAACTGAAAAGTTTTTGCACAGCAAAGGAAACCATAAACAAAATGAAAAGAAAACCCACAGAATGGGAGAAAATATTTGCAAAACAAGTGACTGAGTAGGGATTAATCTCCAAAATATACCAACACCTTATGGAGCTCAATGAACAAACAAATAAATAGACACTAACAGCCCAATCAAAATTTGGGCAGAAGGGAGTTCCAGTTGTGTCTCAGTGGAAATGAACCCATCTAGTATCCATGAGGACACTGGTTTGATCCCTGGCCCTGCTCAGTGGGTTAAGGATCTGGCATTGCTGTGGCTGTGGTGTAGGCCAGTAGCTGCAGCTCTAATTAGACCACCAGCCTGGGAATGTCTATATGCCATGGGTGCAGCCCTAAAAAGACCAAAAGAAAAGGGGGCAGAGTACCTAAATAGCTATTTCTCCAAAGAGGACATATAGATAGCCAGAAAACACATGAAAAGGTGCTCAACATCACTAATTATTAGAGAAATGCAAATCAAAACTACAATAAGTACAGTATATCACATATTTGGAATCTAATACATGGCACAAATGAACCTATCTACAGAAAAAACAAACTCATGGGTATGGAGAATAGACTTGTGATTGCCAAGTGGGAGGGGAAGCGGAAAGGTTAGGATGGATTGGGAGTTTGGGGTTGGTAGATGCACACTATTGCATTTCGAGTGGATAGACAATGAAATCATGTTCTGTAGACAGGATACTGTATCCAGTCATGTGTGATAGAACATGAGAATAAGGTAAGATAAAGAATGTACGTATATATATATGACTGGGTCACTTTGCTGTACAGTAGAAACTGACAGAACCCTGTAAATCAACTATAATGGAAAAATAAAAATTATATAAGGAATATATGTATATATGTAACTGGGTCACTTTGCTGTACAGCAGAAATTGACAGAACATGGTAAATCAACCATAATTTTAAATGTTGAAAAATTATGGAAAACATAGTTATTTTTTTTCCTTTTGTTTTAATGGTCACACCTGTAGCATATGGAATTTCCCAGGCCAGGGGTCAAATCAGAGCCACATCTGAGGCCTATGCCATAGCCACAAGAATACCATATCCAAGCCACATCTGCAACCTACGCTATAGCTTACGGAATGTTGAATACTCAACCACTGATCAAATCCAGGGATCAAATCTGCATTCTCGGAGAGACAACATTGGGCCCTTAACCCCATGAACCATAATGGGAACTCCTATAAAGTTATTTGTTAATCATTTGGAATTATAATTCCGACTGTTCTGACTAGAATATAACTTCTAAATTTTTAGTTGTTTTAAAACTTTGGTTTAGTGTGAACAAAATCCTTAGGGGACATTTACTGGAGAAGTTTTAAGTAAGAATGAGTAATGAAACACTGGTCATGGAACGTGTGTGTCGCTTCACTTGTAACTGTACAGAGTGTCTATAAACTTTGGATCATGTTAGAAAGTGTGCTTCTTAATTGCTACTTAGGAATAATGTTTACTACCTTGAAGTGAGTGTAAATAGGGTGTTTGTGGCAGTAGAGGGTTATATTTTGAGTGTTCCTGAGCTTTGTTAGTCAATAACCAATTATATATGACAGACAAGTCTCAATTGCCCACCTTTAAGTTGACAGACTGTCCTTTAACAAATATTAGTCATGCTCCTTTGAGCCCACTTCTCCACTAGGCCTCAACTAAGCTTCATCTTCACTGGGCTTGCAGAGGCCAGATATAGGAATAATCCTGTTAAATTAGTTTAGAGGAAATTCCCTAGCCTTGGTATCTAATAAAATTTCTACCCCCCTACTCTTGATATCTGACCACCCTGCTTGCCCTTAACAAGAACCTTGTTTGGTCCATTCAGCAAGAATCCCCCATACCTTTAGTGTCTCCTCTTAGCAATTTTCATCCTCCCAACCACCCCAAATCCTGATACACAGAAGGATCTGTGGCTCTTTGGCTATAAATTCCCACTTTTTCTAATTGCATTGGAAGTAGAACCCATTCCACTTCTATACTGAGATCTCTTCTCCCCTATTGGAATAGCTCTCAATTAAAATAAACATTTTGCCCTGTAAATTGTCATGCTCTATTTTTTGTTATTGTCTCTCTTTCTTTCTTTCTTTCTTTCTTTCTTTCTTTCTTTCTTTCTTTCTTTCTTTCTTTTCTTTCTTTTCTTTCTTTCTTCTTCTTCTTTTCTTTCTTCTTATTCTTTATTCTTTCTTCTTCCTTCCTTCTTCCTTCCCTTCTTCCTTCCTTCCTTCTTCTCTTTCTTTCTTTCTTTTTCTTTCTTTTCTTTCTT
>NW_025927426.1:41279-74981 GCF_016906955.1 Phacochoerus africanus | reverse complement strand
GAAAGAAAAGAAAAGAAAATGAAGGAATCCAGGGGACTGCCAGTTGGGGCGCTCAGCTGCTCTGGGCACTGATGGCACACGGTGGCTGCACCAGGAACCAACCAGCAGGTGGCAGTATTTCAGAACAAGAAGGTGATAAGTAAAGACCATGACAGAAAGGAATTACTGAGCTCTTACTATGCGCAAGGCATTGTGACAAATGTTCTACACAGAGCATCTCACTGAACCTTCACAATAACTCAACGAGATAAGTACAATTATCAGCCTCATTTTACATCTGAAAAGGGTTTGGTAACTTGTTCAAGACCACAGAGCCAGGAAGTGCTGGAACCAAGATTCTGACTCTGGCAGCCTAACTCCAGATCCAGACCTAAACTCTGTACAGAAGTAACATCGCGCCTCAGTCCACAGCATATGCTGAATTTCCAAATGCATTGAGTATTGTGCTGGGGGCCAGAGACCCAAACGTGGTCTAGACAGTATCCCCGCGTGGGAGCACAGATACCCCTGGATGATGGAGGTGGGCAGAGTCACGGCAGCAGCTGAGGGGCCAGGCACCCACCAGGTCCTCAGACCTGGTCCAGACCAGCTCCTCGGCTCAGTGTAAGGCAGCCTTAGGGATCCAATTCCTTTCCCTCTGTCTATAATTCGGTATAACACAGATTTCATAGGGTCAAATGGGAGAAGAATCAGGCGTGGAGTAAGCTGTGTCCTTTACTGAGATGACCACAGGCATCAAACACAAAAGGCCCAGGGGATCCAGAGTGGGGGCCGTGAGATGAGTTTCCGAGGCAGGGCGGTTGGCTGACTGGAGGGTGTGGATCGCAAAGAGCGGGAGAGGAACTCTGACAGTGCCCTTCCGCCATGGCGCCAAGGCTGGGAACTTACAAGGTCTCACAGCGACCCAGACTTTAACGAGGAAGCAGAAGACTCAAGTGCCGAAGTCATCAGGCTGTCGTCAGTGAGCGTCCCTGCGGGCATACTAAGGACAGTCTGCGTTGGTTCAGCCCGGGCCTTCTGCTCTGTAGACAAGTCCCACAGCCGCGCACAGCACTGTCTTGCCCTCAACTGGATCAGCCCCCCCACCTCCGCCGCCACCCAGGGCCTCCTCCCAGCTCTGCCCCCACCTCTGTGAGCAACCTGGATCTGCCAGGAGTTCCCGACATACTCTGCAAATCCATTCTACTTGTGACCACCCCCGGAAAATCACACCCCCAGGGGAAGAGGGGTACCCTACCAGGGCAGGAGATGGCAAGACAATCTCCACTCCCCGGGGTGGCTGGGACATTCAGAGGTGCCCGCCCCGAGGCATTGTGGGAGATGAAGGGGGCGGGCAGAGGTGTGTTGTCCAGCCCCATATACCTGCAAGCACGGTGCCACCAGAGGCTATTTCAGCAGGAAGAAGTGGAGAGGTGCTCAGGCAGCAGGGCCCTGCCTTTCCTTCTCTGTTTCCATTTCTGACTTCCAAGTCTTCAGAAGGGGCCGTGAGGACATCCTTCCGTCCGCTCCAATGACGCCATGCCTCCCCGACCCAGCCCCCTGTGCTTCCAGTCTTCCCTCTCAAGATACCGCGGGAACAAAGGCCGGTGGCTCTTTAGGGTGGGCGGGGGTGATGGGAGTGCACGTCTGGCTCTGTGTTATCTGCACAGAGGCACATTCCTTCCCTGGGCCGCCTCCACCCAGAAACATCATCATTCATTCCATCAAACACACAGCTGGGGCTGGGGGAGGCCATGACAGGTGGGCCGGCAGGCCGGGAGGAGGGGATGGGGCGCCCCCGTCCTCTCCCCATCCCCCCCCAACAAGACAGATATGTTCCCTCTGAACATGCTGGGGGAGATTATTTTAACAAGCACTTTTGTACCAGGAAATCAGTGTGTTTAACCTAACAAGCAAAGAACAGCCCAGTGGGGCCCATAAATCTCGTTCCCACCTATTAATTTTACGGCCTACATAAAGCAGTGTTGAAGTCCAAAGTGTATGTGACCTAAAAAGGCATTGCTCATTCTGACACATATACGACGTGGCCAGGACTCGAACTCTGACCCTGACCCTCACTCCAGGAAGCCAGCTTCCAAGCCTCACAGGGTGCAGGGGCTCATGCTGTGGAAACCTGAACAGCTTCCTCTGGAAGATCGGGGCACTGGGAAGAGACGACTGGGGAGAGGGTAGTGGACGATGGGTCAGTGGGGAGCCCTGGCTCAGAGACCCCAAAAAACCCCAGGGCTGCTGTGTAGAGTCACGCACGTGAGTCACTGCTCAAAGGCACCCATGTAAGGAGAAGGGAGGGCTGAAATCCAGCCCAAGTTCGGTTCATCACATCTGTCCCCTGGGACAGGGCTGCATCTGCCCAGAGTGGGGCATTTTTCAAACCCACACAAAGGTGCCATCTGACTGGCAGCCATGCCCACAGCCCCCTTGGATAAATCCAGATCTTTACCCTGAGCCCTTCAAATATTGACCCCCCAAATCCAGTGACTCACTGAACGCCAAATTTCACAGCCCTCCTACTAGCAAAATCTATGACAATTGTCAACTCCTGACATCAGTCACATGCTGATCGCCCCTCCACCCCCCGGAATCCTAAGTGTGCTTTAATTACCAACTCATCTCATAATAACCAAAACTGGTCACCACACAGCAACCCATATTCATCCCCACAGCAAAGCCATGGGGATACAGACCACCCCAATGCAACTGATTGCTTAACTGGGCCACCTCCATCCCCCACTGACCTGACAATAGAAGGAGCAGCCGAGGAAATCTCAATTCCATGTTTACCACACTTCAGCCACTTGCTGACCCCCTAAAAAATGCATAGCTCTGCTCAGTATTTTCTGAACACCACCTCCCTTCCCAGACTGATGTTACACCCTTGTCTGTGTCATCTGGGCCTAGGAGGCTGACCTCTAGGACTGTCTCATGCTCCCCTTGCCCTCTGGTTTCCAGCCAGCTTTGCAAATTGGAGTCCCTGTTTAGCGAGGTGAGTGGGGGACATGCACACTCCATGATGGTTTTTGCTTTATCTTGAAAAGTCATGTGGAATTCAATAGATCTTCGATAGCTTTGTCATAAAAATGTTTCTCTTAGGCCCAGTTCCTCAAAAGCAAACCCAAGACAAGGATGTGAGGGCAACACATTGGGCCGTGATTTCAGGAGGCATTGTAGGAGTGTGGGGACATGGGCCAGGAGCGGGCAGGGAAGGAAGCCACCCAGGGTGAATTGATGAGCAAGGAGCTCCTTTGGAAAGGGACTCAGTCCTGCTAAAGACCTGAGGCCAGGTTATTTCTCCACCAGTTCCTGCCCGTCATGAGCATTGGGCTGTTACTGATGGCACCTGCCGGTGAAGAAGAACCTGCTCCCATAGCCAGACCACATGCCCAGGCAGAGCTGCAGGTGCTGCAGCAAAAAGCGATCAGCATGTAAGGAATGATGAAGACTAAGTGGGTGTGGGCAGGGAACAGTAGTGCCTATTAGTGCTTTTGCCCAAATATTCAAATCAACTTGACTCCTAAGTATCCCCTGGTTTCAGCATGCTCTGAGAAGCCCTGCGTGAAAAGTCCACACCCAGAACTCTCCACCCCAAACAAGGCACTGACTCTCCAAATACAATTTTTCCATTTCCTATGACCCTTTCTCACCCTCATCATCACATGCTGACCAGCTGGCCTCTAAACCCCACCCAATGTGGAAGCCACCGCCAAGGCACCGGCTGATTCCAATGCAGCCTTGGAGTCTCTGCTTACGGGTTTACCTTCCTCTGGGAGTTTTCCCCAAAGACTCTTCATCCATTCCCCATCCCCAAGTTCAGCCACAGGCTAACTGAATCTCAAAATGACCAGCTGGTCCCCAAACCCACGCTGACCACACAAACCTGCCTGCCTTGACTTCCCAACATGATAACACAGTTTGCAGAGACCCATGTCCTGCAAGACCAAATATATCTTGAATCCTCAACCAGGAGTGACCCCAAGCCACACTGAGCCTCCAGTGCCAACCACACACTGACCCCTCAGTTCCATCCCTAGCTACACGTGCTGACCCACAGCCACAGCCACACTCGAATATGTAGTCCAGCCACACATTTTTCTCTAAACTCAGTCACACCCGTGGTGCCCCAACCCCCAATACACACAGCCCCCAGTTCCAAAGAGCACACATGCTAACCCTCTCAACTCAACAAGACCCCAATCCCCCGAAGCCCAAAGGGTGATGGCTGCCAGATTTCTAATCACAAGCTGACCCCAAATCCCAGTCAGCAACTGTCACTCCCAACTCAAGCCCCACATGGATGCCCACCACTCAGAGTCATTGACGTAGACACCCCAAGCTGAACACTCACTGACCCCATGACCTTGAAGCAGTGACCTTAATTCCAGTCATGAACCTCAGCCAAACAAATACTTCAGTCCCAGCTCCCCCAAGACCAGGCACTGTGACCCCCAAACAAGGCCATACTCCATAGGATTTCACCTCACTCTCAGCCCTACCAAGGGCGAGCCACCAAACTTAACCTCACACTGACCATGACCCAAGCATAGCCTGACTCTCACCACCCATCCGCACGCTTATCCCCGGCCCAAGCCAGCAAAGCCCTGCTGACCCCAGAGCCAAACACCACACTAACCCCCAACCTGACAAAAAGCTTAACACCCCAAGCCAAACATCACGGCCCCTCCACAGAGAGGGCGCTCTGACAGCAGTTCCAAGCCCACCCACTGTTCACTGTTCACTTGTTCCCCCAACGACACTGAACACCCAGCTACGAGGGCTTTCAAATCCCATGCGCACATCAACCCTCCACAAAACGCCACCAGCCCAGCCTCATTCTGTGCCCGTCAACCTCACTCACTCCTCAAGGGACCTGCAATTCCATCCTAACAGAGACCGCCCAAGTTCAACTGCACCCCATTTTCTCATACAGCCTGACCTCGTGGAGCCCGTGACCCCACACAAGCCAGCACACACAGGGACGGTACCTAAGAGGGATCAGCTCCGGACTCCTGTGGGCGGCAACACCTAGACCTGGGTCCTTGATGCTCTCCTTAGGGTCAGGCTCCACTACTCAGGAAGGCACCCGAAGCCCTTGCCCAGCAACACTGAGATCACCAGCGGCATTCCTCCTATTATTTGTACATCTAACTTGACTCAGTCTCAAATTCCTCTCCAACTTTGAGTATACTGACCTCTTCCACGGGATACAATTCCCTGGTGCCAAGTTCAGGTCTCCAGGGAACCATCTCAGTCGCTAGTCCATGCAGCCTGCTGGGCACGGGGTCAGGAGTCTGGGCAATTGTCCTGCTTACTTGCCCACAGGCTGCGTGATCTCAGCTGATGGCTTCACCACCCTGGGACCTGTTTGATCCTATACATCAGGGGTCAGCAAACCACTCCTGGTGGACCAGACTCTACCATGCTCTGTCATTTACCTGTTGGCTGTGGCCACCTTCACACCACAGTGGCAAGATGGAGTCAGAAGTGATATGAGGCTCCAAGCCAAAAATATTTACTACCCAGCCCTTACAGAAAAGGTCTGCCTTGTCTGCTGTGCACCCCTGCCTTCCTCCCAGAGTGTTGAATCCCTCCGGAGAATTTTGAGTGTGGTGGCTCAGATACAGGATACCTCCCCTCCTTCTCTGGGCTTCTCCAGGGAGATGCCCCTTAATGATGTGCGGATTGTTCATTATGATGATAATAAAACCTGTGATTGCCTGCCCCCAACTGGTGGAGGAGGAGCTGAAGAAAGATCACAGGGTCAGAGAAAAGGCCTCAGGGCTTGGGGAGCAATATTGCTTGCGACGTCCCAGTCTCTGTTTAGCACGGAGGTTCTTCCAACATTATGGCTTTTGTTTACTGAAACCCAACCCCCATGGCACTCAGCACCCTTGGCAGTGGGCCCAGACCTGCCCAGGCCCCAGCCTGCCAGTCCTGGCCAAGAGCACTGGGGGTGGAGGGCGCACTGGCCAGGCCCCATTCCAGGAGCCCGGCTTGCTCAGAGCCTAAGGCACTCACCACCCCCCCACCAACGTCTTGCTTACAAGACAGCATTTGGAGACAATTTCTCATCAGACCTTCTTGTAAACATCCTCCTGGATGAAGCAAGCCTGAAGGAGCCCTTATTAGAAACACCTGCGCCAGACGGCGGGCCTGGTGAATGACAGCTTGCAGAGCCGCCACTGCCTCCCCCTGCCAATCCCACGGCTGGTGAAAAGGGTGGGACGGGAGATGGGGGTGAGGGTGTGGGTGGGGGCAGTGTCTTCCCTCCCTCTCCCCTCCTCCCTGAGCCCCCACAGAGCCAGCGTTGCTGAGGCAGCACCCTCCCCATCGCCCCTAAAACTGGGGTGTCAGGAAGGCTCACTGAACAGGAATCTCTCATCAGCTAGTTCTCATGGTGCCCCAAACTGCCACCTGCCCCCGCCCATAAGTCACCTTTCCGAGTTAGTCATTTTCCTCTTCAAGCTCTCTAAATAAAGTGGCAGCCACGCATCTTTATCAGCCATACGTCCGCAGGAGTGTCAACAGAATGAGTTTTGTACTGCTTTAAATCACTGGGAATGTTCAAGATTTTCAGCACTAAGGTCCAGGGGAGATGCCTGGGGCGAGGCAGATAGGAGGCTCCACGTGGAATTCCCAGGCTGGACGTAACCTTGACATGCCAGCAAAGATACAGAAAAAGCAAAGTCAGGAGTTCCCATCATGGCACAGCGGAAACGAATCTGACGAGGAACCATGAGGTTGCAGGTTCTATCCCTGGCCTCGCTCAGTGGATTAAGGATCCGAGCTGTGGTGTAGGTCGCAGATGCAGCTCGGATCTGGCATTGCTGTGGCTCTGGCATAGGCCAGCAGCAACAGCTCTGATTAGACCCCTAGCCTGGGAACCTCCATATGCTGTGGATGTAGCCCTAGAAAAGATAAAAAGACAAAAAAAAAAAAAAAGCAAAGTCAGAGCCCAAAGCCCGAATCATCTACTATATGGCAGCTTCAAGTCATCTTCTCTGCTCCAACCAAACATTTTGGCTGGGGCAGATCCAAATGCCCATTTTCTAGAAGGTTCCATCAAAGACCAAAGGGAGAATGCTCACGATGCAAGAATCGTTTTCTTACGAGTTCCAGGTCCAAGGTATATGGACTCGCTTCATTCTTTGACCCCCTTCTCCTGCTGTTTTTCTCTCCTGTTGGCAGCATCTCTCTGCCACTGTTTGCTGACCCATCCTGGGACCAGCCCGGGGCATCCTTGGCCCTCACAGGGGCCTGGAAAGGGACCTACTGCTGCTTCTGGCCTGGATGCGCTGTTGTAGCCCTGCTCCTAAGGTGGACTGGACAGTTGTAGAAGGAGGAGAGGTAGGAAGTTCTCCCAGGGCCCAAGGAGACAGCCCACACTGCAGGCCCCCCACCCCTGACCTCCAGGCAGGCTTTGGAGCTGCTCTGGGCCTGAGATGTGCAGACTGGAGAAGGGTGGCTGGAAGAAAACCTGTCTTTAATGAGTTGGGCAGAAAGAGGAAGCATGAGGCTCCATGAAATAAATTAGTGAAATCTCAATTCCGATAAATCCAGTTTCTTTAAAAAAAAAAAAAATAGCAACTGGTAGGAAAAGAAAATGTAATTTATGCCCATTGAAAGGAGGCCAGGTTTAAATTGATGAAGTCTCCTGTTTATGTAATAAATCCATTTCCATTCATGTCACCAATATATTTATCCACACATCCTGGTCCAAGTCAAATCTTCATTATTTTATTATTCAACAGGGGGCAGAGGGGAGGGCAGGGGAACAGAGTTCTGTGTCGAATTAATAAAGTCTCACTCTCTCCCCCAGACCCCTCCTTGCACGGGGACAATTTATTCCTAAGAAGGAGGCAGAAGAACTGGATGCAATTTATGTGCTTTGAAAGAGACCCAAACGTAATTAGGCAAAGTCTCAAGTTCACCAAGAAATAAATCCCAGAGAAAGTAGCCGGGGGTAAAATTTACGTTCCCTGAAAGTCTGAAAAGCCTCTCTCCCACCAGCCGCCCACCCCTCCCCCAGGCCACCACGCTTGGTTCCCAAAGCCTGTCAGGCCTGGGGATTCTCTCCTGCACCCCCACTTCCCAGGGGTGCCAGGGTATCCATATGGCGCCCCCCTCAGCCTGTGGGTCCCCAGGGGTGCTCGCCCTGCCTTTTCCAAGCCTCCCCTTGATGCAGTACACCCCTCAGGCCAAGGTCCATTTTCTCAGCAGGGCTAGTCATGGCTGTTGATAAACCTATGGGACTTCTCAGCCTGCATTGGGTAGTACTCGCCCCAGACAGATGCAGAATTCGTGAGAGGGCCGTAGACCCCTGCACCAAGTCAGAGGGTTTGGGGGGCGTGAGGGAGTTTTCCTGAGATAAACCATCACAGGCAGCCCCTCTTGGGGTCCAGTGAGTCTCATTACACTCCCAGGGCCCCCAACTTCATTCATTCTACAGTGAGGGTACAGAAGAGGCTATATCCTTTTCCAAGGAGTTGGACATTTGGTAGTTGGGCCAGGGTGGTTCAAGAGTTTTAAATCAGTTTGGAGATGCTGGGGAAGAGCGGCTGGGGAAGGGGACAGTGATCTGGGGTGGAGGCTGTGTTGCTTTACTGGGGAGGCACAGGGACTGCCCAGAGTTCGCATCCGTATAAGGTCACGGTTGGGGAACCTTCATTCCCTTCCTCCACCAGACAAGTCCCCATGAATGGAGCTTTGGATGGCCATGGAGGGAAGATGCCCCCAGCACCGAGTTGGTCTGGGAAGAGAGGCTTCTGGCCACACACCACCAGCAAGCAAAGGTTCCCCTCACTCCAGACAGACTGGGACCATCCCCTAGGTCAATGGCTTTAGGTCCCCCAGCAAGGAGCGAGGCTGGAGGCCCATTCCTTGTTCTCCCTCAAGGAACAGACCTCTTGCTCCTGGCAATTGGAGGCAAAAACACTCCTGGAGGGGGCTGGAAGCACTCCTTGAGGGGGGGGCCCTGGCCACACAGAGACAGAGCAGAAAGAACAAGTAACGTATAGGAAAACCCAACAGGACTCCATTCAAGGCCAAGGAGTGAAAGGAGGAGGGGGTCAGCACCCCAGTTTCTGGGGTGGAGCACCTGTATAGTCAGTGATGCTACTGGCCATGATGGGGAGTATTGTGGGAGAAGGAGTCAGGTGGGTGCAAAAGATGATGAGTTGACCTAGGAAGAGCAAGTTTAGGGGGAAAGTGGAGCTAAGATGTGTTTAGTTTTAGGCAAGTGAGCTGGCCAAGACTTTGTTGTATTTCTGCGGAGATTTCTAGGGGGGATACCATCAGGAGGGGACTCTGGCAGGCACCAGCACAGGCATGGTCACTGGTGCCAGACCACAGCCCAGCCATACCTATCCAGGGAGAGTGAGAAGAATGAGGAGGGAGGGGCCCAGGGCAAGGGCAGGGGGTGAAGGGCCTGCAAAAGACTGGAGAAGGCATGGCCAGGGGGAGGGGGCACAGAGAAGGTGGCGTCAAGAAGAGGGACACATCCAACAGCCTCCAAGGCTGAGAGAGGACCATGCACTGACAATCGACATGTCTCCATCCCTGGCAGCAGAGGAGGCTGATGGCCTTTGGGGGGTGTGAGGAGACCAAGCAGAGGCCATACCTCAGCGGGTGGGCCTGTGTGTCACTCTGAGGATGGGATTAAATCACAGACTGGACAATGACATGGGATCACAAAACCAAAGGCTGGGACATGGTCTCAGAGGAGGCAGTAGCGAGCTGATTCTCTGCACAGAAGGCCGCTGCAGCCCTGGAGAGCATGGGATATTGCTCTGATATGATATGATATTTGCTCTGAGATGGGAGGCAAGGTGTTTCTGGATGTGAGAACCAGGGCAGAAGTGGACGGGCTTAGAGTGGGGGGAGCTCCATGTGAAGACCAGGGCAGAGCCCTTCTTTCCATGCAGATGCTCTTTGTAAGAACCCTGGGTTTTCCACTTTTCCCGGTCACTGGCTGACAAGGTGACCTGCCGGAGGGTGGCCGTCCTGCCCCTGGAGAATCTTAGGCACCTGATTGAAGCCAACAGGACCAGTTTCAGCATCCGTGTTCCTATGTTGCGACGCAGCAGAGGCTCCTCTGGTGCAGGGTCCCAGCTTCCCCATCTGGCACATCCCCAATTGCCTTGCTAATTAGGAATGACCTAGATGCCAGAAATGCTGATGCCTTTCTCAAAAAGGCCTGGGCTGGGCCCCATCTGCAGGCAAGCTGCCTTCGAAGACAGCCTCCCCATAAACCACACCTCTGGAAAGTCATCGTGAGTGAGGGGGGCCATCTGATCCAACTGACACATTATTGCTCAACTCGGCCCATGGCATACATTGATGGGAAATGGGCTTGCAGTTCAGCCAAAGGGCTGGTGTCCTCGATGATGCAATAACGGCCCTATCTTGAAGTGGGCGTTCTAGAGCACTTGGAAAGGGAGCCCATCAACCTGCAAGCTCCTTCTGCACACAGGCTGCCTGGGATCAATCCTGGGTGACCTAGAAAGGTCCGGTGGGTGGTTGTGAAGATATTGTGGGTGGGCGGGGGGAACCACCCTGTGGTGTGAGGGGTGGACGCATTTTCACTGCCGTGTCTCTCGGTGGCGCTTTCCCTGTGGCCACGTGGCACAAATGGGGACTGCTTGATGTCTGCCTAACTTCCCTGATCTGGGCAGCAGAGACTCTGGCTATAAAATTCTTGTTTTACGAGGTTGTCTGGGAAGCCAAAAGTCCCCTGGCAAGCCTACCAGGGCAGCCCCAGAGGAGCTCAGCTGAAGATGCTCTGCTGCCAGAATGCATTGCGTCGCAGTCGCTCTGAGCAACGTGTTTCAAAAAAGCCCCAAGACCCCAGCCAGTTGTCACGAGTCTCAGACGAGGTCCCTGGCTGCATCATGGAGGGCTGCTAATGAATAGAGACCCTGGGATCCTACTGCCCTTGACCCAGGCAGAGGGAGAAGAATGAGGTATAGGGGGACAAGTCCATGAAGACCAAGTCTCCCCCTCCATTCTACATCAGGCCCTAGAAAGTCCCCTTAGTGGACCTGCTATCTCCCAGGAGCAGAACCTGAGATGGGGGTTCATGTGCAAGTGATTCATCAGGGAAACATTCCCAGGAGAGACCAGTAAAGGAAGTAGGGGAAATAGGATGAGGTCAGGGGGAAGCTCAACAATGGTGCAATTTCAGGTGAAGCCCCAGCTTCTGCCTGATCCTGCAGGGAGCTCTGGAACATCAGTAACACCACAGTTTCTTCCCCTAGGAGGCAAGGAGACTGGGCCACCATATTCCTCCATCAATCAGGCAGCAGCTTCAGTCTTCCCTGTGTAGGGGGCAGGGGGGCTAGCAACTCAGCATTTCCAGATCTCCAAGAGTCTGGGTGAAATGGCTCCAGTGACCCAAGATTAGCCTTGCAAGGTACAGACTCTGAGGAGTGAAGCTCAAGAGCTGGGGGATGGGCACAAAGAACTGGCAAAAAACTGGGTGGAGCCCCAAAGCATCCTTTTTACCTGGCGACGTCATTGATGAAAGATGGCCCCTTAGAGCTAAGCAAAGGAGCTGAAAGCCCTCTTTGCTCCCAGAGTTCTTAAACTTTTGCCCTAAGCCATGGGTCCAAAACTCCTGCAAACTATTCCATTTCCTAGGTAGGAGCCAAGGCTGAACCCAAACCATTGTCTCTGGTCTGTAGTGAAGGGGCAACACCTCTGCTCTGAGTATCAGACCTACCAGCCCACTGCTTTCAAGCTTAGCAAGAGATGGAAGCCTCCTCTCCTGTAAGCTTCAAATCTGGGGTGACAATGACCCGCCTCATTGATATCTGTCACCCCATTCCACCCAACATGGGCAACAGCTGAAAACCACACATCTTCTTCCCGGTATGGGTCCCACCGTCTTGGCCTTTAACTCCTAGGTAGGAACCACTTTGGAGCCAATTGTGTGGTTTCAGTATGTTGCCCCTTCACTACAGACCAGAGACAATGGTTTGGGTTCAGCCTTGGCTCCTACCTGGGAAATGGAATAGTTTGCAGGAATTTTGGATGTATCCAAATGATGTGTCCTGAGAACCTTTGAGACCACCGTACCACACTGGGAGTCTAAGGAGTAACCACCTAACAGAGAGTCCCTTTATGGAACAGGATAAAGGAGGACTCTCCTGGCTCTGAACCGAGCATTTGATTCAGATGTGCAGCTTTGCCATGACCACCAAAAAGACTGGGCTGAGGGACAAGGCAAGTACTTGCTCCTCCAGGGGCTCCCAGCTTTACTCATGAACCACCACACTGGGCACTTGGACCAGGACCTGGACCTTTCAGAGCACATGTCAATCAACTCTCACAGAGAAGCCATGCAAGATAGAACTCCATGTGATCATTGTATATTTTCCTTTAGGAAGCACCTATCAACATTTTTCCCCTTTTCTTTTTAACATTTTTTATATTAAAGTAGAGTTGATGTGCAATGTTGTATCTATTTCAGCTGTACAGCAAATTGACCCAGGCGTACATATATATACATTCTTTTTCTCATACCATCTTCCATCAGGTTCTACCCCAAGAGACTTGATGTAGTTCCTTGTGCTATGCAGTAGGACCTCATTGCTTTTCCATTCTAAATATAATAGTTTGCATCCACTCCCTCCCCAGCCATCCCCCTCCCTCCCCTACCCCCTTGGCAACTACAAGTCTATTCTCTGTGTCTGTGAGTCTGTTTCTTATCAACATTTTGTGATGAGGAACCAGCCATGGCTTGCATTTATATGATTTCTTGATATAATTTTCCTTTATTTACCTATATTCCCTCCACACACCTCTGGATTTGGGGCCTATCTATCTAGATATTGTTCTTGATCAGGACACCTTAATTTTCATGAAAAGGCAGCCATTTTCTGGCCTGTGCCCTCAACAAAGCTCATGGTCATGTCTTAAATCCACAGAAGAGGATAGTTTCTCTCTGGTTGTTGCCTGAAATTGTAACCTGAACTCTCTGCTACTCAGCTCTATGCAAAAGCTTGGTTTGGAGAAATTGTCATCATGGGGGCAGGGAGAGAGGGTTCCTGGTGCTATTAAAAATCTTATTTCTGAATGAATCCAGGCTATCCTAAGCCATCAGAGAGCTCATACTTGGACCACATGGCTTTGAACTCTCCTATAATTGCTGTTACTGAATTGCCATTTGGGCCTCAGCTTGAATTTCATTCCTATAATCAATAGTAAGTTTCGTATAACTGTATATGTGCTTTGAAACTCGGTAAGTTGCAAGCAATTTACTATTTATTATGGGACTGTTGCATAAGAGCTTGTCTATTAAAGTACACATTGCTCCCAGAAGCAATCCAGAGGAGAAAATTTTCTCTGACCTCATGGCCAAAAAGCCAGAGCCTTTTTTTTATTATAGGGGGATTGAGCATCTTGTATTTAACTATCCAACTCCTCTTTGCTCTGGCTGGCAGGAAGCTCAGAGCCAAATTAGTATCTCTTCTGTATCCATTGTGCATGTGTGAGAGTTTCTGTAGAATAACCGGGGGCTCATCTTCGACTTTACTAGATGTTGTCAAATTACTGTCCAAGGATATCATAGCTATCCACACTCCCATCGAAGGACCCAGGGTTCCTGTTTCTCCCTCTCTTCCCCAACACTGAGTATCATCACAATGTTTAATTATTGCCAAGATGAGGTATTTAGTATTTCCTGGAACAAAGAGTGGTATCTCATTCTTTCTTTACGTTGCATTTCCCTAATTACTAGGAGCATCTTTTCATATATGTCTTGGCCTTGGAGTCAACTCATTTGAAAGCCACCCACTCAGAACCTTTGTCGCTTTTTCTATGGGAATACTATTCTTTTTCTTAAGATGTGCAGGACCTGTCAACTTCCTTTTTTTTTTTTTTTGACTTTATCTTACTTCCCTAATCTGTTTTGCCACCATCTGATTTCCTTAGCTATATTATATTCTTGCTATATATGTGTGTGTATATATATGTGTGTGTATATATATGTACACACACACACAAACAAACACATAATGAGCCACATAAGTACTCTTGGGGTTGTAATAAGCAGGGTAGGATAACTATGGTAATAACTCCCAAATTGAATGGCTCAAGAGAAATTAGAGTTTATTTCTCTCTACTATAGCAGTTCAATTCAAGCATGGGTGACTCTCCTCCTATAGGGATTCAGGGATGTGGCATCTGTCAACTCCATGGTTCCAGAATTCTCTGCTGGACTCTCCATATCCAGCCAGGATGGAATATCGTCAGGGAAGTTCCCAGGGCCAGGCCTGGATGATGCTCCCCATCAGATCCTGTTGGTCAGAATTTAGTCCCTGCAAGGGAGGTGAGATATGCCTGATCCAGGAGGCAGAGGAAGTGAGGTCTGGAGAACACATCACGGTCCCTGCCTACGAGCACACATTGGCTTTGTCTTTCACCCCATGTTGACAGCTCCATGGTATTTGCTGTCAGGCTGTCTAGATCTGTTCATGCGACAGCAGCAGAGCAGAAGTCCATGCAGATACGATGGAAGGACAGCCATGTGGAAGATGCATGTAGGGGGACCTTTCTCAGAACTGCCTTGAGGGGGAACCACCTTGAAGGGTTCTGAACACCCATCTCTGATATGAGGGAGAGAGAAGCGTGGTCAGAACAAGAGAAACCCTGGGAAAATAGTACCACAGACCAAAGGAGAAATTCATTTCTAGAAAAAGGCAGTGGTCTGTGTTATCAGGCATTGAAAGAGTTGGCAAGATAAAGAACAGTGGTGGGGGTCACAGGTGGCCTGAGAGGCACGAAGCAGGCCATAGGAGCTGGGGGACGAGGAGGACT
Organism: Phacochoerus africanus; assembly: GCF_016906955.1. Lineage (NCBI taxonomy): Eukaryota > Metazoa > Chordata > Mammalia > Artiodactyla > Suidae > Phacochoerus > Phacochoerus africanus. The sequence goes on along the minus strand of NW_025927426.1, from coordinate 60,170 downwards.
TGAGGAAGCAGAGCGCTCCCACTAAAGAAGGGAGCCAGGGTGGCCTCGGCCAGATGGCACGTGTCTGGGGATTACTGAGGACTGTCCCAACAGCTGCCCCCTCCTGAGCCAGGGAGGGACAAGCAAAGGAGGTGAGTCCAGCTCCTGCCCTTGGGGGCTCCCTGTCTGGAAGGACAGACATAGCCTCAGCTGATTACAGCCAGACCATGATAAATCATGCAATAAAGCTGTTACCAAGCTTCTAGCAAGGACAGAAATCAGGGAAACAGATTCTGCCAAGTGGGATGAGAGGCATTTACACTGAGCTTTAAAAGATGAGTGGAATGTGTAACAGGTGGGCAAGTAGAAGTGGGGAGAAGTCTGCCCCGTGAATAAAGCGGCTCTTACGAGCTGCCCTTCAGCAGACGGTATTCCATTTATCCACTCCCAGCCATGATCCACTACCACACCCAGTCCCACCTGCTTTATGAGGCAACGGAGATCTGAAGCTATGTGAGGCGACTTGCCTGAAAACAGCCAGAAAAGGGCAGACCCGGCAGAAGAACACTTCTGAGGAAGGGCATGAAGAGCAGAAAGTACCAGGTGCGTTTAGAGCAAGATGTCACTTGGGCCCCCTCTGCCACTCAGACCCAGAGACTCCAGGGTAGGGTCCACCAGGATCAGCCCTGCCTCCTTCATGAGAACCCCCAGCTTCCATCCAGGGCTGCGGTGTGGGACAAGCTCCTCTGCCCAGGCTGTTCCCACACCCTCCCTAGGAGTCTGATCCCCAGGCCATCTCTGGGCCTGGACCCGAGGGCCCCCCCAGACATGGGGTAGGGGGTGGGGAGCATGAAAAGACCAGGGGCTCTGGAGTCAGATAGGCGGGGGGTCCAAAGGCTGCCTCTGACCCTTACAGTATGTGACCTCCAGTTATTGTGCTAGTCCTGGTTCAGGTTTTATCACTCACAAGTTGAGGATAACGTGTCATAGGGCTGAGTGAGGATTCAGTATGGAAACAGAGTGTAGAGGCCTTGTGGGAACTGGCGCTGGGGTCAGGGTTACTGAATCTCAATCATCTGAGATGTTTCTGGGCAGAGCAGTCTCTCCAGGGCCCCTGATGAGCAGTTCTGACCTTAGCAGACCTTCCAGCACTGGTTGTCTACACCTGCCCCATAGCCCTTGCGGTTGGACTTCCGCAGCCAGTCCTCCTATCTCCCATCCAGAGACTGCGGGCTCCCCGCAGCTTAGCGGAATGGCTGCAGACCAGCCGGCAGGACCTCGATCACAGCCTGCCCACACTCGTGGCCTGCAACGGCTCCCTCTTACTAGTTAAGACTGAGCCCCTCTCGCTGGAGCTGAAAGACTTCGCACCCGTGTATCTCCAGCTGCCCACGACCCCCTCTCTCCAGGAGCTGGGCTCTCGGTTTCTCCTACCCCTGTTGCCAGGCCTTAACTGGACATGCCTTCTGCCCGAGGCCAGCCCCACTGGGCGCCGGGCCCAAGCATCTGGGGCCAAGAAGGATGGACCAAAAACCTGGGCCATCTCTGCCTCTATTCTGCGGAGCTCAGAGCTTCTCCCAGACAGAGAACCAGGCAGGAGGAGGCAGGGGTCAGCAGGGGGGCCATATTCTCATTCTCCTCCAGGGCTGGGCATCCCTGAAGGAGTCCCATGGCTCTAGAATTTGGATCAAATCAACCTTGAGGAAGGCACATCTCTTCAGGCTTCTTTGATCCAATCTCCTTATTTTACTGGGGCAGCTGTGGCCCAGAAAGGGCCCGTGGCTGGCTCAGGTTCCCAACAGACCACCAGGCCCAAGAGCCCCCCAGATTGCTGTCGAGAGAGCCCCTGTCTGCTCCTCTAGGGAAGATGAGAGAGCATTGGTCGCAGGCTCCTTTTCACCAAGTCCATTTGAAAACTGTGAATGGATCTGAGATGCTTGGGAGGAGGCAGACGGAGGAGGCCAGTAATGATCTAGTCTTAACAAAATAAAATTTTATGTTCCTGAAATACATGAAGTCACCCTGAACGGCCATTAACAAAGTGTGGTCAAGGAAAGGTACTGGCTGCTTCGGAGATGAGGTCAGAGTTCACTTGTGATTGGCGTGCTAACTGCTCCCTTGCACGCGGGTGTTGCCAAAGGGCAGAGCGCTCCCTCTGCCATCTGGAACACAACCCACACTCGGAGGCTGGGAGCGCCTGTTATTATTATCTCGTTCCCACTAGGAGTTTGTTCAGCACACGTTCCAGTCAGCAGGGTCCAATTCCTCCCTGGCCTTGCAAAAGCATCACAAATTCTAAATTAGAGGTGTCTGAGCTAACACGGGCCTCTCCGCTCTTCTTAAGTTTCTTCCATTGTGCGCTTCTCATTCCCACCACCGCCTGCCAGCTAGATCTTCAATTCTATGGAGACGGGGCCCATGTCTTCTATTTCATCCACTCAGCAAGGATTGATTGACCACCTGCCATGGGTGGCACCAGGTGCCCTGGGGAATACACAACATGGGAACGCCACAGTCTTTGCCTACACAGGAGAGGCAGTGACCTTGTTGTGATCACGTTGCCTTGCTTGCTTAGGCAGCCATCCGTATGTGCAAGGCCCTTTTAGATGCTAGCTCGCTGGGGTAGCATGATGGTCCTGAAGGGGAGACAGAGCTGGTAGCCTTCCCATTTGTCTGTCAACTAAACTGGAGCTCAAAGAGGCTGACGCTCCCAGAGCCACTCAGTCTATTGGTGATGGAGCTTGGGCGAGACACCCTGGTTCTTTGTTCTGCTGACAGGGGCCAATTGGGCAGAGGCATGCTCACAAACACAGCCTTCTCTGCCTGCTCGGTGGGTGCCCCCTCCTTCCTGGCCCTTCCCAGTGTAGCACCAAACAGCCCTCCTCATCCTGTGCCTCCCGCAGGGCGCAGCCAAGAGCCCTACCAAGCGGAGGCTCCATGAAGGGGTAACTGTTCAGTAGGCGGTCCCTGCTTGTAGTTTTAAGGAAAACAGGGGACCTTGATTGAAGGTAACATTGCAGAACGAGTTCTCTAGGGACCATGAAGCTCTCCCAGACCAGGAGGCAGCCAGGAGACAACTGATTTTGCCTGCATTCACACCAGCCTTTCATCTCTGACCTACAGGAGGCTGGCACCATGGCAGTGGCTTGCGGTTGTCCTTCTCCATGGTGAGGGACAGGGCCCTGGGGAAGAAGTGAGAGCCAGGTAAACTCAACGGAGACAGAGCCATCGGGGAACCCCTTCCCTTCTCACAAGCCAATCCATTCATTCTGCTCTCCATGGACGATGCTGGCTTCTCAGCGGACACAGCATGGATGTGGCAGAACAGTCTGGGGTGGGGTGGGAGGGTGAGGAAGCGGCAGATGCAGCCACCTGGCGTTCACTCCTGCAGCCCCAGCTGGGGTGGGAGAGGGCAATAAACTTGAAGAACTAAAGAGTCCATATGGGCGGAAACGGCTTCTGGGGAGGAACAGGGTTAGAACCTGGAGGGGCCGCGTGGGGGCTTCCTCTTAGGGGCAGCAACAGGAGAGACACATCTCTTTCAGGGGCTTTTTTTGTCCCAGGGCAGTGAGGCTCTTAAACTTGAGCAGTCCCACAAAGCCCCTGGGGGACCAGCGAGGACCCGATTCTGAAGCCCCACTCTCAGAGTTTCGGATTCAGAAGGTCTGCAGGGTGATGGGCCCAGAGGGTTCATTGTTCACAAGTTGATGCTGATGCTGCTGGTCTGGGCCCCACCCCTGGAGACGCACTGGAGCTTTCTGGAAGCATGGACAACCTGCTCAGCTTTTGAGGACGTTCAGAACAGAAGATCAGCAAAATGGCTATCCTCAAACATTTCTTCCTGGCTCTCAGGGGGCTGTCTGGGATGGGAAGGAGGGAAGTAGACAAATGACAGCCCATCTCCCTCCTTCTTTCCATCTCAGTGGGGATGAGGGAGGCGTAAGGCTGAGGTGAGAGCTCAGGAGTGGCCCACTGGAAGTACCCATGCGTGTGCGTGTGCACGTGAGGGTGGTGGCGGGGAGAGTGTGATGGGGTTGGCACCAGCCTTTCTTTGCCCCAGGGGCTCATCCGAAATGCTGACTCTGACTCTGCCTCCTATTCCCACTGTTTGACCTCACCTGAGTGTCGACAGCTTTCTAGGACTCTTTTTCTCACCCGTAAAATTACTTTGATGCTGGTCCCTCCACCACCCAGCTCATACCCATCCCTCGCACTAAGCCAAACACCTGCTTCCTCCAGGAAGGCCTCCCTGACTGCCTGGGCCCTTCTCGGTCTGTGCCCCTGGCATTCCCCACACTGTAACCGCTGGACCACAAGTGTTCCTTCTCCCATGAAGCCCACAGTGCCTTCATGTGGCTGAGCCACAGCAGGTGTCGATAAATGATGCTGAGGCAAATTTGATTTAGAGCAGAGCTGGGAGAACCAGGAGTGGGAGGCAAGGAACGGCAAGGCCACGGGCTCCCAACTGCTGAGCTAAAAGTGGAAAGTACACTCACAGCCGCGGAGGCTTGGCCTTCTTCCTTCTCTCGCCATCTGTTTTGCAAGGAAGGGAGCAGAGAGAGGCCACAGCACATGTTACTCACTTGCTGGAGTCACGGGTTGTGGCATTTGGGGACGGGGTCAGGGAAGGAGGCCGGCCTTCCCGTCCCTGGGAACGGCCTCTCCCACTCCCCCGCTCATCTGGGCCCCAAACTCAGGGCACTCCTCGCCCCTCACCCGCACATCCAGCCCGCAGGAAGTCCAGCCAAGTCTTTCTCCAACACATTCTCAAACCCATCCACTTCTGTCCCTCCAGCAGATGGTGCCTTGTCCAGGCCATTGTCTTCACCCCCCTGGACCCCTGCAACAGCCTCCTCTCTTGTCGTGCTGCTCCCCTCCTGTTCCCTCTTATCCGCTCCAGCCAGACTGATGTTGCAAAATGTTGGTTGCACGACTTCCCTGCTTAAAGCCTTTCAAAGGTGTCCCCACCGCTCTTTGAATAAAATCCAGGCTCCTGGCCCTGGCCTTCCAGACCCTTCCAATGAGCCCCTGCACCAGCCTCACACCTCCTGCTTCTTCTGCTGCCTCCTCCTCACTCCCTGCGCTACAGCCACATCAGCCCCAGGCACGGCCGCCCTCTCCCCTCCCGGTCTTTCAGCTCTGGCTCTTCCTCCACCAGGAACCCCTCCCCATGACTCTGCCTCTGGCTGCTCATTGACCTGTCATTCAGGAACACAGTGCCAGGTGCTGGACCAGCACTGGCTGGATGACTGAGGGATTGGTTGTCAGAGATATTGTCAGCTCTGGGGGGCTTCAAAAGGAAGGCTGGCCAGCCCCAAGGCAGCCCAGAGGGGACCGCTTCCAACCCTAAGCAGAGGCTGCGTTTTTTATCCCTCCTGGTAGGAGACACAGACCACTCTGGGTTCCCAGAAGAGCAGGGATTCCCCCAGCCCATGCCCGGAGGAGGCTGAGGTCCGTCCCTCATGCCTGGGTGGGCATTGAGAAGGCTCAGCCGGGAGGCCGGGGCTGTTGTTCACATCACCGGGGGTGGTGCCCTGGGACCTGTTAGGTACACAGTCTACAGGGTCACATGCAGCACCCCATGCAAGTTACTGCTGGAGACTGCTTCTCAGGGGAGCTGCAAAAGAAACCAGTGACGGCTTGGTGCTGGAGGAGAAGTCAGGGAGGAAAGGCAATGCGTGGCCACGTTCAGGTCTTCACACAATGGTTTCTGCAGGGACAGCTTTATTTCATGCTTGTTTTGCTACAAAGATCTCTGGTTAAGGTACTAAATCTTAAGTGATCGGCAAAAGGCAAAATGACAGTATCTGACCCCATCTTCCCTTCCATCCTGTGGGAAACCGAACTCAGAGACCAGCACCTCCCTTGCAGACACTGGGGCGACCTCACGAGAGGAGAGGTGTAAAGCCCCCAGCACAGTGTCCGTCACATGTCTTGTCGTGGGTTGTGTGGACAGGGGTGGGGATGTTGGAACAAGGTGACCTTTCCAGCACCTCTAAAATGATACTGCACAGAGAAAGAATTAGCAGAAAGTCCAGAAAAGGGGGAAATGACAGTATTGCTTCTCGATATGCTTCTAATTTGGAGATCCTGGCAGAAGGCTGGGAGACAGCGTGGCAGGGTGAGTGGAGCCCTGACCCAGAGCCAGGAGCCGGGGTCAAGCTGCTGCTCTGTCGCAGCCTCAGGGGCCCTCTGCCATCTCCCTCGGCCTCTACGTCCCCTCTGCCCACGAAGGGGCCAAGGGGAGAGCCCCCCGGCCCGGCTCCTGCCAGCACTGCAAGTCTGGGATTCTATTTAAGAACGCGCAGCCCATCTGGTTCCCATTGAGCAGGCTGCGTTTTCTCAAGTGCCGGCCCCCCCCCCCTTGCAATCCAGATTCCCACCATGTGACCCCATCTTCTCCCAATGGTGTTCTGTTTTATGGCTTGTTGTTCTGCGTGCGTGATTTGAGTTTGGGGACTTTTTTTTGATCCCCCCCACACACAGACTTCCCTCCCTCTTCCAGAAAACGTGGAGCCTGAACTTTTGACTGCCTGCAACCCTCAGGGGGATGGCGATGAGGACAGAGGGCAGGAGGAGATGGATGTCTCCGCCTGTCTCCTACTGCCGATTTCTCTGTTGCTTCATTTGTTTCTTCTCTGTTTGAAGCGCTGCTCCTGATGGCCCCTCACATGAATCAGTCGAGAGCTGAGGCCAGAAAGGAGGCTGGAGAGAAGGGATGGGTTCAGTTCAACAGTTCAAGCCACATTTATGGAGCTGCCCAGGCCTGTGCGTGCTGGAGCTGCAGAGGGGAGAGGCCGGGCTCGGGGCCCGAGACTGCCACACACTGGTGGGAGAGGCACGGAAATCACCCTGCGAGGGGCTGAGCGCTCCCACGCGGTTGTTCCCAGGACCCCAGGGCGAGACTAGAGAAGACCAGGAGCTTCTCTGTGGCCAGGAGGGCCTGAGAGAAGGCTTTCCAGAGGATGTGGTGCCCAGTCATTGGTTCACTGAGTCATCCCACAGCTAATGATGAGCCCCCTTGTAGGTGCCAGGCCTGGTGCTGGGTACACTGTGTAGAGAGCAGTGAGCAAAACGAATGTGGTCCCCACACCCACGGACAGAATCCAGTCTCTAGGAAAAGAAAGGCACTGAACACACGTTAGGAAACATTTATATATACATATGTAGTTATAAAGTGTGAAAATGCTCAAAGCATTTATAAAGGGGTCACGTTTAAATGAGCTGATCCTTAAGGGAGTGGCATTTAAGCGAGACGTGAAATGGTAGCGTTAGCAGGCAAAGTGGGTCCCTGACAGGGGGCAAGTATATGCCTCTCGGGGTGCTGACGCCTAAAGGAGCTGCAGTCCTCGAAGCGGCTCAAAGAAGGGCCGATCGGCAGGAATGTGGGGGTGAGATGCGGCAAGCGAGAGGCGAGCCAGGAGAGGCAGGCTGGGGCCAGTCCATCTGGGCCATGGTGAGGCTAGGAGTCATTCCGAGGTCAAGTTTAGGGGTCGGTCTGAAACTGGGCTTAGTACTCCGGCACCAGAGCAAGAGGCTGCGCTCCAGCTGTGGCCAGGGTTAGATGTTTGATGCCAGAATTAGGGGTTGGTCTGTGGCCAGGGTTAAAATCAGTCTGAATCCAGGGCCCGAGTCATTCTGAGGTCAAGTTTAGGGGTCAGCCTGAGGACAGTATTAAGATCAGTCATCCGTTAAATATTCACTGAGCGTCTCCCTGGCCAGCTCCCGAGGAGTACAGTGATGGGCCTGACAGCATCGCTTGTCTTCCTGGAACTTGGAGTTGAACGGGAAAGACAGTCAAGAAAGAATCGCCTGATCCTGGGTTCATTAATTACCACTGCACTGAGCACTGCAGAAGAGAACACTAGGTGCCTGGAGACCTTGGGTGAGGTGTTCTCGGATTATTATGGCCACGGAGCAAATGACTCCACACCTCTGCTGCAAACAACCCTCCGTTATGCTCAGAGAATCAGTGGGCTGGGAACTGGAAAGGCACGGTGGGCATGGCTAGTCTGCTCCATACTGCCTGGGGTTCGGCTGGGCAGAGCCCAAGGCTGGGAGTGGCTCTATAGCCGGGAACTGGAAACGTCCGAAAGCTCCTCTGTCACACATCTGGCACCTGGGCCATGACCGATGGCCAGAGCACCTGCATGTGTGCTCTGCATGGGGCTTGGCTTCCTCACAGCATGGTGGCTGGTCTAAGGTGTCCAGGACCTCTTCCGAGTTATAGGAAGCAGGCAGAAGCTGCACCGCTGCCGTCTCTGACCCAGCCTCTGAAGCATCACCGGAAGCATGTGATGCCTCACTATGCTCTGTTGTTCAAGCAATCAATGGAAGGGGAAGAAACCAGAAACGAGGGAAGGGGAATTAGATGCCACCCTCCGTGGGGCAAGTCACAGGAGTCGGTGGGAGGATGAGGAACGGAGAAGCTGGACATGGACCAGATTCCAAGCACTTGCTCCCCTGACAGCAGAGGCCTGAGAGTTTCGTGGATCTCACGGTTACAGGGCAGAACAGGTGGATCAGAGATATTTGGAAATCTGTAGAAAATGCCATCCGCCGAAGATACCAGCAGGGGGCAGGTCAGATTGGGCTGTGCTTTTGGGCTTCCTGAACAGCATTGAGAGAGAAGGGAAGAGAGTTTGCTTTTGGAAGGCACAGTGGCCTCTGGCTCAGTGGGAGCCAATCAATGCGTTAGGCAGCCCCAAGCCCGCAGACACAGGAGTCGATGGGAGGTGGGAGTTGGTGGGAGGATGAGGAACGGAGAAGCTCGACATGGACCAGATTCCAAGCACTTGCTCCCCTGCACAGCAGAGGCCTGAGAATTTCGTGGATCTCAGCGCTAGTGCTTTACTCCAACATCCGGTTTCCCTTTATGAAACAGGGGTTAAATTCTCCTGATCTGGGCGGATCAGAGGCCAGGCATACTCCAAATTGATTTGGGGTTCCCTGAAGCTCCAGGAACCCTCAGGCAGGCCTAACTTTGATGGGAGGCCATATTTTAAAAACTTTTGGTGCCTCACACATGGTCATTGTTAATAACATGTTGCTGATGGAATTAGACGGTTTGTGAATCAAATTCCATATGAAATACACCAGGAATTCCTGGCCTTAATGGAGTCCTAAACGGAAGAGTAGTTTGTAAAGTGGAGAATTTCTCCAACTGTAGTTTTTTGTTATGTTTTGTTTGTTTGTTGTTTTCTTTCTCTTTCTTTTTTTTTTAATGCAGAATTGGTGTCAGCCTGTACTGGTGACTCCCTTCCCTGGCTCCATTTCCTTTGCTCACTTTGGTCTTTCGCTGCCATCTGGAGCTTTGCCTCCTGTCCTGGGGGGATGAGAGGAAAAGAAACGGGTTCCAACAGCAGCAAGGATTGAAATCAGAAGTGGACAGAGCCTGAGTTACGTGGGTCTCTGGGAAAAATGAAAACAGCTGGAGCAGGCACCGACCTGGAGTCTGTGAGGATGAAATCTGGGCAACACTGCTTCAGGGGCTCCCACGTGTGGCGTGCAAAGGGCCTCACGAAGGAGCCCTAGGCACTGGTCATGGTTGCACTGCTAACTCCTTGAGCGTCTTGGCGCCTGATTCTACGCCTCTGTGGCCCACCCCAGCGGAGTCACTGCTGAGATCCATTCCTTAGCTCTTGGGCCCTGATCCCAACAGCACCCGCCCCACCCACCTCCACCCCTGCACAGTGGCTGGAGCTCTGCACTATTCTGCCATGACCCCTTCCTCGCTGACCTTGGGAAACTCCCTGAACTTGGCCTCCGGGGCTGGGGTCAGGCGGGAAGTGTGGCCCAGATGACCTCATGCTGGGCCCCTGCCCTGCTGTTCATCCATTCATCCCTCGCAGGCAGCACAGTGACTCACCTCAGGGGGAGAAAGCCAAGGCCATTTGAAAACTGAAAGCCCTATGGGGCCCTTTCCATCCAAGGGCTTCGAGAACAGGCCGTTGGCAGCTCTGAGCTCTTTCCTTTCCCGGGGACATAGAGTAAAAGGCTAGATGTGTCCCAGCCAGGGCTGCTGTTCCCCAGGGGGCAGGTAGACCTTCCCGCCTCCCCCCTCCCTCCTCTCTGAGCCAAGACCTCAGCACTCTAGCCTGGCTGTGTAGTAGGGACTGGACCCCTTGCCCTCTCTGGGTCTGTCTCTGCAACTCTAAGCTACAACCCCTCTGTGCTAACTCAGTCCATCCCCACCCTTCCTCTCCATCCAGACCATCTTAGTCTGCGCCCCCGCCCCAGTCCCATGCATCTTAATCTTGGGAAGTTTTCACTGCACTGACAAGAATTTTGTGGTGAAGCTATTTCTTGCTGTCTGAATATTCATGGGCTCCCCCACATTTTCTAGATAGCTTGTAGTCAGATGGGGTCTGTGTCCAGCTCTGACCAGTGATGACAGACCAGGCAGGCTTCTCCACACACTCTCTACTCCTGACCCCTGGGAGACCAATGCGGAGAGCTCCCGGCACACATAGGCCCTGCCCGATGTGGGACCAGTTAGCCGTGTGTGGCAATTTAAATTAGTTAAAATGAAATTAAATTTAAGGAGTTCCCATTGTGGCTCAGTGGTTAACGAATCCGACTAGGAACCATGAGGTTGCAGGTTCGATCCCTGGCCTTGCTCAGTGGATTGATGATCCGGCATTGCCGTGAGCTGCGGTGTAGGTTGCAGACACAGCTCGGATCCCACGTTGCTGTGGCTCTGACTTAGGCTGGCGGCTACAGCTCCGATTAGACCCCTAGCATGGAAAACTCCATGTGCCATGGGAGCGGCCCTAGAAAAGGCAAAAAAGACAAAAAAGAAAGAAAGAAATGAAATTTAAACAATGAGATCCTGCCATATAGCACTGGGAAGTATATATCTAGTCACTTGTGATGGAGCGTGATGGAGGATAATGTGAGAAAAAGAATGTATATATATATGTATGTGTGACTGGGTCACCTTGCAGTACAGTAGCAAATTGACAGAACCCTGTAAACCAGCTATAATGGAAAAATAAAAATCATTTAAAAAAATATCAAATTGTCTTTCTTAGTCACACGAGCCGCCTGTCAAGTTCTTGATGTGGCAGACAGCGATGGCATCACACAGCACATCCTGGACATTTCCAGACTTGCAGGAAGTTCTATTGGACGACACCATTCCAGGGGGTGAAGCTCCAAGAGTTCAGGCCCCTTTCAGCCCAGGTGCTCTAGTAAGAAAGGAACAGTGCCTCCCAGCAACCCAGGGAACTTAGAGACTCATTGTCAGCAACAGCAAGAAATAAACGTGCATCCTGTGAAGCCACTGAGATTTCAGAATGAAGCGATTGCCTCCCCTAGAGCCTGGCCTTGCACTAGTCAGACTTGCACAGCCTACCACAAGAAATGAACAGAAAGAAGAAAACGCAAGCAGAAGAGGACCAAGGTCTAGCCTGCTGGGCAAAGGTCACGTGCAAACTGAGAAATCCATGTAACAGAGAGTGGGCACCTTACTGGCCTTGCAAAGGGAGCTGGCTGAGGCATAATCATGGGAGAGAGCCCAGAGGAGGTGAAATTAGGGAGGGACCTTGGAAAATTGGCAGGGATCTCATAGCCTACAAGAACTATTGGCTGCCACCTTGGAAAGCTCAAATAAGGCAGGAGAAAGGCAGCCAGGGCAAAAATGTGGGTGAGAAGATAAAGGACCGGGCCATGGGGTTTTCCTTGGGATGACAAGGCAACCTTAGGGAAGCTCAGGAGATAAGTCAGATGGGAAGGGAGAGGTGAGGTTTCTTGTATGTTTCCACCCAGGGTTGGCCAAGAGTAGGGGGCAGAGCTTTAGAGAATGAAGGATGAACCAATGTTGTCATTATGATAGTCAAGGGTGGGGTTGACATCAGGAATGACGAACTAGAATTCAATAACTGGGGTGACAGGGTTTGACTGGGAAGTGGAATTCACCGAGGCGGTACTTAGCTTATAGACTAATCAGTCAATTGGTGATTAATTCATACCAGAAGCTAGTTAATCCCAGAGCCCCTCCCTTCTGGGTTCTAGACTTAACTTTCCAATTCGCCACATGGCTTCCCCAGCTGAATGTCTGCTCAGTACCTCAGCCTGGGCCTGGCCAAAGGGATGCACATTCCACACCCCAATCTGTCACCAAATGCCACGGTCATCCAAGTGCGTGACTCTGGCCTTGGAATCCTTTGGGATTCACGCTGCCGCCACCACCAGCAGCAGCAGCGCGCGCGCGCACACACACACACACACAGCTCATCTCTCAACAAGTCCCACTGGGGCCTCTGCCAGCATTGCCCCAGCCTCTACTCCTCCCCAACTTCCCTGTCTCCCCTGTAATCATACCTGACTGTTTTCTTCTTGGACCACGGCAGCCTTGGAACTACTGGCCCTACCTCCTATCTCTCTGCACCCCCAGCTCATCCTGCAATCCAGCACCAAACAAGATTCCTAATATCGGCTTGGGTCACTATGCTCTGAGCTCTCCAAAGAAATTAAACTGCCTTAGTCTGGCCTCCAAAACTTGCTGGCTCCAGGAATTCATGTTGTGGCTCAGCGGGTTAAGAATCCAACTATCCAGGAGGATGTGGGTTCAATCCCTGGCCTCACTCAGCGAGTTAAGGATCCAGCATTGCTGTGAACTGTGGTGTAGGTCGCAGACATGGCTCGGACCTGGCGTTGCTGTGGCTGTGGTGTAGGCCAGCAGCTGCAGCTCTGATTCAGCTCCTAGTCTGGGAACGTCATATGCTGCAGGTGCGGCCCTAAAAAAATAAATAAATAAATAAGGTAAAAACTACCTTGCCGGCTCCAATGTATGCTCAGCCTGATGTCTTTTACTGCCCCCTCTGTACAGACCAACACCTTCTGGACCCCCCTCCATGGCTGTCTCTTCTACTTACTTCTATCAGACTCTGGAGTCCTGTCCGGTGAAGCCCTCCTTTCTGGCTCTCTTAGCATCTCGTATTTCTCCCACGGCCACTGTAGAAAGGTTCAAGGGATAGACACCAAGTCTGAGGGTTGGGGCCAATTTCCCCATGTATTGGCTGTGTGGGGCCAATTTCCCCATGTATTAGGCCAATCACTTAACCTCTCTGAACCTCTGTTTCCTCACCTCTGAAGTGAAGGTTGTCCATATTTCACAGAGTAGCTAAGGTTCAGAAAACCTCTTTGTGAACCTCAAAGCAATACTCAGATGGGAGGCGTCACATGACATTTCTGAGCTTCTTTGCATACATACACCTTGCATACTTTCCCCCCTCCTACAGCATCTGGTTCACAACAAGGATTCACCGAAGATGCAGGTAGGAGGCACTTGAGGCCCCTGAGTGAAGTGTTTCTGGCATCTAGAATGCCTCATGGGGGCTGCAGAGCTTGCACCTGCCTCCCACATCAGTCTGTACACCCCTAAAACAGGAGGAGGGCTGCCCCTCTCTGCACCCAACACCTTCCTGCAGGTGATGATGGGATAGTGCAAGCAAACCTGAGAGCCAAGGGCAGGGAAAAGCTGGGTGTCCCTCTGTTCCTAGCTGTTCCCTGGGGAGCATTCCTGGGTGGTGAGAAATCAAGTGGAGAGGGAGGCTAGAAATGGTGACACGGACTTCTGTTCCCATTTTCTGGGTAGCGGGGCCATTTGTCATTGCCAGGAGGGGGCCTCAACACCCCAAGCTCTGCCGTCTGCTGAGCGGCAGCCAAGAGTCTCCTATCTATGCCCTGAATAAAATCCAGACCTTTGACTGCCACCCATGAGCCTCGGCATGCTCTGGCCCTGGCCAGCCTCTCTCCTCTCACCTGCCTCCACACTGAGCGCTCCACCTCTGTGTCCCCCTATCCTGACGGTCTTCTGCTTCCTGGAACAGCCCACTTCCTGCTCCTGAGGACCTTTTCCCACGCTGTTCCCTCGGCTTCACATCCTTAGGTTCTGGCTCACGGGTGGCGTCCCCAGAACCCCAGCTAATGCACCCTCCGTATTTCAGGTCCCTATTGTACATTCTTGTGACGCACAGCTGTTTCTCTCTGAAGCTCTTTCATGGTCCATTTTTACAATTGGCCCACTTATTTGTTAAAGGTCTGAATCTCCCACAGAATGTAAATTCCATTGGCCCAGGACCAGGCCTATTTCACTCACTATTTAATCCCCAGCAATAAGCCTGGCAGATAGTAGGTGCTCAATAAAGAATTGCTGAGTGAATGAATGAATGATTGGAAAGCCAGAGCATTTTTTAATCACGCTCAAGATTCTTACCATCACAGGGGTCTGCCACCCTCTGGACCCATCTCCCCATATTCACCTCTACCCTCCCGCCACACCCCTCTGTCCCCACCTTCCTCATCCTCACAGGACACAGGGGAAGGGGCTGCTCGATACAGTTTCCACTGGCCTGGGCCCCACACAGAGCCCGGCTAGGCTGGGCTCGTGCAGAATAAACAGGTCTCATCCAGATGAACCTCGCTTTGCACAGGAGCTGGGCTTAGACGCGTCCAATTCCAGGAAGCTGCCTTCCCCAGGCCGCGGGCCCCTCCCTGAGCAGCAGCCTCGCTCGCCTGGTGGGGCCTCTGGACAGGAGCCAGACTCTGCCACCCTCGGGCTCTTTCACCCTCCCACAGCTCTCAGCCCCCCAGCTCATAATCTCTCCTCCAAGATGTAAAAATAACGTTTCAAGGCCCTAACGAGGGAGGTCATTACTTCAAAGACCCTCTTGGCAATTTCTTTATTGGCCCCAGTTTAAAGAGCCAGAGTCTTCTTATATGGGGGCTCCTCAGAGCAAGGCCCACCTGTGAGAACTCTGTCCTTTGCAGCGCCTGCGCCAGAGGGAGCACGAGGAGGAGGCTCAGAAGAGCTTAAGAAGCAGTTTTTTCCTAAAGAAGAGGAAACTCCTTTTGGCCAAAGACTCCAGATGGAAATGAACACTTTCAGGGCTTCATTGAGGGACCAGTGACATTCTGGCCCCAGAAGGTCCCTGTCCAGCTTAGTAGGAATTCAGTGTCCTAATAGGATGGGAGCCAAAAGCATTTATTTCTCCGCTGCCCAGCCCTTGGAGCTGAGGACCTTGGCTCCCCCCTCCCCCGTGAGGGGAGGCGGCAGGATAGGAGCCCCTGGATCTCCTGTCCCCAGACCCACAGGGCTCCCTGAACCGAGCCTTTCTTGACCTCAGTTAACAGGGGGGAGAGGTCTGCTCCAAGCCTCTGCCTGCTCTGGGCTCCATCCCCAGTGAGAGTCACACAAGTGTCCCCTCCTGCCTCCTCCAAGACACCCCTCTTGCAATCAGCACTGTTGGGCCCCCTCCATGGTTTAATCTCTTGCTCTGTTTGCCCTTCCCATCAGCACTTAGGATGCTCAAGTGTCTGCCATGTGAAAACTACACAGCACCAGCTCCCACCCTTCTCCCATTCACGGCCGACTTCTTGGAAGTGCACACACTTGCTGGCTTTCCTTCCTCGCCCTGACTTTTTCCTCAACCCAGGTAGTGTTGCCTCTGTCCCCGCCACTTTCCTGAAATGTCCCTCTCCAAGTACCCCACAAATCCTCCTTGTTGCTAAATCCAATATGAGCAACCTGTGGCCCTGTCTCTCTATCTTGCCACTCTCCTTTCCCTGCTTTTCTGGGCACAGCGCCCTGGGATTGGCTTATCCTCTGGCTGCATCTTCCCAGTCTCCATCATGAGCCCTTTTCAGAATTCTGGTTGGGTTGTTAAAAATTTTATTTTATTTATTTTTAGTTTTATTGGAGTATATTTGACTTAACAATATTGTGTTAGTTTCAGGTGTACAGCAAAGTGAATCATTTATACATATACACACCTCCCTTCTTTTTCAGATTCTTTTCCCATATATTTTTTTTGGTTTTTTGGTTTTGTTTTGTTTTGCTTTGTTTTACTTTCTTAGGGCCACATGCATGGCATATGGAAGTTGCCAGGCTAGAGGTCAAATCGGACAGCAGCTGCTGGCCTACCCCACAGCTCACAGCAACACCAGATCCTTAACCCACTGAGCGAGGCCTGGGTTCAAACCCACATCCTCGTGGATATGGATCGGGTTCATTACTGCTAAGCCACAGTGGGAACTCCTTCCCATACAGGTTATTAGAAAATATTAAGTAGTTAGGAGTTTGGGATGAACATACGCACTGCATATATAAAATAGATAACTAACAAGGACCTGATTGTATTTTTATTTTTATTTTTTATTATAGTTAATTTATGATGTTCTGCCGATTTCTGCTGAACAGCAAAGTGACCCAGTCACACACATATATATGCATACATTCTTTTTCTCACATTATCCTCCATTGTGTTCCAAGGAAGTAGTTAGATACAATTCCCAGTGCTATGCAGCAGGATCTCATTGCTCATCCACTCCAAATGCAATAGTTTGCATTCATTAACCCCAAACCCCCAGTCCATCCCCCTGGCAACTACAAACCTATTCTCTATGTCCATGAGTTTGTTTCTTTTCTCTAGATAGGTTCATTTGTGCCATATTTTAGATTCCACATATAAGTGATATTATATAGTATTTGTCTTTCTCTTTCTGACTTACTTCACTTAGTATGAGACTCTCTAATTGCATCCTTGCTGCTGGCAATGGCATTATTTTGTTCTTTTTAAGGCTGAGTAATATTCCATTTACATATGTACCACATCTTCTTAATCCATTCATCTGTTGATGGACATTTAGGTTGTTTCCTTATCTAGGCTATTGTGAGTAGTGCGGCCATGAACATATGGCTGCATGTATCTTTCTGAATTGTAGTTTTGTCCAGATGTATGCACAGGAGTGGGATTGCTGTATCATATGGTAGTTCTATATTCAGTTTTCTGAGGAACCTCTATACTGTTCTCCTTAGTGGTTGTACCAATTTACATTCCCACCAACAGTATAGGAGGGTTCCCTTTTCTCCACACCCTCTCCAGCATTTGTTATTTGTAGACTTACTAATGATGGCCATTCTGACCAGTGTGTGGTGGTAACTCACTGTAGTTTTGATTTGCATTTCTCTAATAGTTAGTGATGTTGAGCATCTTTTCATGTGCCTACTTCCTGGCCAACTCTTATTCACTCTGTAGGACTCAGCTTCTCCAGGGCCTCCTCCAGGAAGATTCTGTGACACTTGCCACACAGACAACTATGCCGCTTGCCCCACAGACATCTGTGCCCCTTCTAAGTACTCCCCCAGATCCTGTATTTCTCTCTCTGTGTCCTGAGCTCACACTTGGGCTCCTGCAGGCTTGCTGACCTCATGTCTGGGTGCCTTGCTTTACTGAACATCATGAGGGAAGATGTTTGGCTATGACCAGCCCATACGTGGTGTTTAATAAGTATTTGGTGAACTAATGAAAGTTTAGGAGTTCCCGTCGTGGCGCAGTGGTTAACGAATCCGACTAGGAACCATGAGGTTGCGGGTTCGGTCCCTGCCCTTGCTCAGTGGGTTGGGGATCCAGCGTTGCCGTGAGCTGTGGTGTAGGTTGCAGATGCGGCTCGGATCCCGCGTTGCTGTGGCTCTGGTGTAGGCTGGCGGCTACAGCTCCGATTGGACCCCTAGCCTAGGAATCTCCATATGCCGCGGAAGCGGCCCAAGGAATAGAAAAAAGACAAAAAAAAAAAGTTTACAAGAGTTGTGCAATAAAACATAAATATGGTTATTCTGTAATGTTCTCAGAAAAAACAGAATACAAAATTTTGTGTATATTGAGATTGCAGTTTATAAAATAAATAGAAGAAAAATGTATGAAAGGAGGGTGGGAGGAACTTGATAATATTTGTTAATAAAGGGTCATCTCTAGCTGGTGGAACTTTTCTTCTTTCTACATTTCAGTTTCAAATTGTTCTTTAAAGTTTAAAAAATTACCATTAAATACTTTTCAAATTGCTCTCTTACCACCTACTTCTATTTTTATATTCGCTTTTCTTCCTAACCATATTTATTCTATACTTCCAAGAATGAAGATCTCTGTCTTGGGCAGAGAAAGCCAATTTTTCCCTTTCAGTAGGAGTTGACTGACCTGTCTTCTCTTTGTCATCTGTTCCCAGATACCATCTGCCAGAAAACCTGTTCCTATCCCTTCCTTATTAATCTTGCTTTGTACGACACAAAGTAATAAAGAGAGTTTTGGATTGGACCAGAATGATGTAGTGATGGATATATGGAGAGACGTAGGTGGCCAAGTGCGAGCTCCCAAATCTGGCTTTCAATGACCAGCCTTCCCCAGAATGCCCCAACCCCCGCAAAGGGTAAGTAAGCACAGAAGACAGAATAAGGTAAACGATGCCTTTGTTCCTAGTGGGGACTTTGTCCCAGACCCCAGTGCAGGGCTGAGCCAAGTCTCCCTTGGCTGCCCTGGGCCACCCGCTCCCCCAGTGAGCCCGGTCTCAGATATTAGGGCTGTTACCATGTGAGGAAGGGCAATCCTGAGCCCTCCTTCCCAGTGAAGAAGAGGAGGGTACAATGAA
Source organism: Phacochoerus africanus (assembly GCF_016906955.1). Taxonomy (NCBI): domain Eukaryota; kingdom Metazoa; phylum Chordata; class Mammalia; order Artiodactyla; family Suidae; genus Phacochoerus; species Phacochoerus africanus. The sequence continues at coordinate 41,765 of NW_025927426.1, read as the reverse complement.
GAAGGTGTTGGCCCCAGAGCCCAGTGATCTGGGAGGCGCAGCCCAGCAGTGGGAGCATCACCAGGTTTACCCAACTGAATGTTAAGTCACCACTGAATTCAGAAGAGAAAGCAGACCACACCTTGACCAGTGGTGGTCACTGTGGCACTGTGGCACTTCAACCTTGAATATCTTCATTGTAAGAAGGAGGAGGAGGGAGAAAATCAGATAGAAGCCAGGTCCTCCTACTTCAGACCAATACTTAAGTAAACATTTTGCACTTTTTTTCTTTCTGAAATCTGGTTGTCTTTGGATGCACCAGTTTCTATCTTTGCTTACATCTTTCTCCCTTCCTTCCTTTCTTTCTTCCTTTCTTTCTCCCTTCCTTCCTTCCTTTCTTCCCTTCCTTCTTTCCTTCCTTCCTTCCTTCCTTCCTTCCTTCCTTCCTCCCTCCCTCTCTTTCTTTCTTTCTTTCTTTCTTTCTTTCTTTCTTTCTTTCTTTCTTTC
>NW_025927426.1:0-41269 GCF_016906955.1 Phacochoerus africanus | reverse complement strand
TTCCTTCCTTCCTTCCTTCCTTCCTTCCTTCCTTCCTTCCTTCCTTCTTTCTTTTCTTCTTTCCTTCTTTCTTTCTTTCTGGCACATTTACAGCATATGGAAGTTCTCAGGTCAGGGATCATAGCCAAGCCACAGTGTCACCCATGCCACAGCTGCGGCAATGCTAGATCATAACCACTATGCCACGGGGGAACCCCAGCTCACATCTTATTTTATCTGCGTTCATGAGAGAATTTCCTTGGGAGCTTCATACGAAATAATTTAAAATATTTTCTGAACTCCTCTTATCCTCTTCAGGATGCCTTTTTCTTATCATTTTTTGTCATTTCAGGCTATGTTAAGGCATTTGGATATGATCCCTCGAAAGCTGCCAAGCAGTGGATAGACTTTGTGGGTCTAGGGCCCAGAAAAGAGCTGTCTAACATAAACGTAAAGAATAGGTTAAAGGGGTTCCCCTATGGTGCAGCAGGTTAAGTGTCTGGCATTGTCATTACAGCAGCTCAGGTCACTGCTGTAGTGTGCGTTCCATCCCTGGCCCAGGAACTTCCACATGCCTCAGGGGCAGCCCAAAAGAAAAAAAGAATAAGGCAGGCTGAGAATTGTGGCAGGGGTTTTGCTGAGAGTCTGTTGCAGTAGTTGGGTGAAAAATAGCAAAAGCCTGACTTAGGGCAATTTGAGGAGGTGGGTTCAAAGGAGAAGGGGAAGGTTAGAGAGCCATTTCCGAGATAGAGCTGATAGTATTAGGGAGTTACGGTTATGTCCAATATTATAGCTTGGGAAATCCAGTGCATGGTGACAACGCCACTCAAGAAATGTAATGCAAAAAGGAGAAGTAAGCATTTGAGGAGAGGATATGAGTTGCAGAAATCTGAGAGTTAGCCAGATAGAAATTTTCAATGTATATTTGAAGATATGGGTCTGAAACTTGAGACAGGTGGGGGATATAGATGATATAAACGTAGATATAGATACAAAGACAAATAAAAATATCAGTATAGATATACATGAGAAAGAGAGATGGAGATTGAGGTAGACGCATCTAGAGTTATCTTAAGTGGCCAGAAGAGCCAAAATAGAATGATTACCAGAATTTTTTAAGGAAGAAATGACAGAAATTGCTGCACCCTTAAATATATGTGATAAAAGCATGTAAGCAGTTAAAATGATTCCAAATCTTTGAATCTTGCTGTCTGGAAGAACACCAGTCCTATTAGCAGAAACAACAAGTACCAGTTTGGGGTGGAGGGAATGACATTGGTTTCAGAGTTTTTGAGTTTGAGATCATGTTGGGACATACAACTGGAAATGCTAGGCAAGCAGGTTTAGGACCAGAGGTCTGGCCTAGGGATGTAGAATTTGTAATCAGAAAATTATGAGATGTTAGATCTGGCAGGAATTTTAGACCGCACCTAATCCAATCCTTCTTTTTATCAGTGAGGAAATTGAAACCCAGATAGGTTCAGGGCTCTCCTCAAGCTCACACAGATTTTGCTAAGGTAAAACCAGAAATAGAACACTGGTCTCTCTCCTTTTAATCCAGAACTTCTGCACCTGCAAAGAGATTGGTGCGGAGAGCATGAAGACAGACAAGACAGTTTCCAGAGGGCAGAAGGCAAAGGGCTATTGCAACGTTAAATCACGGGGATGCTGACAGGTCTGGAATGGTCACACCAGAACACTGGGTCGGAAGAGTCAGAAATACATTTCAAACCAACTCAAGGCGTTAAAGGGGCAATCCACATAATCAGTTCATAGGGAGGATGGGAAAGGAACCGGCCTTCAAGGAGAACTGGATCAAGGGACCAGATACCATATCTGGCTATTGCTTTCATGCATCTCTTTTTCTCTGTATATGAACTCGATTCTCTCAGATTGGCTTTAACACATGGCCACAGGTGTACCCTCCTCTTTCCTTGTAGCTTTGGTCCATGAGGGCTTTCCCAGAAAGAAGTTTTGATTCGCCATCTCTCATCACATTCCAATACCTAACCAAAATGCTGTGATCTACATTGACCTCACACAACTATGACCAAGAAATTGTTTCTTTTTGGAAGGGGATATGGGGTATGTGTGTGTGAGAAATGCTGGGAAGAAAGAATCAACGGCCGCTCTGATGTTCTCAACAAAAGCTTATGGACCAGAAAGTCTGAGCATCAAGGGGTGAGCAACATGAGAGTGGTGAAGGAGGGAAGGCTTGGGGCATAAAGCAGGTAATTTGTAAGCTGAGAGTCTGGGCAACCAAAAGAGTCTTCCAGGAATAGGAGAGATAGGAAAATAGGAAAGGATTAGGGAAGCAGAGAAGGATAAAGGAGAGAAAATAGACAATTAGTGTGTTAAGTACCACTTGAAATTGAGGTCATGCTAAATCCAGGAGCTGGGCTCAGAGAAGAGCCAGAAAGGCTTCTTTCCTCAAAGACAGGAGGGCAAAGAAAGGGAACCATGACTGGTCCGGTGCATAGTCATAAAGGCTAGATGAGCTAAGGGGAGGAGCAAAAGAGAGATCTAGACCAAGTTCTCTAGGAAATGAGCAGTACTCCTTAAAACCCATAAAAACTTAGATCATTCTTTGATAGAGTTACTAGGCCAATAGATTAGGACCATGAAGAAAGCATAGAGGTGCAAAGAGGAAAATAAACTATGATCACAATTCCGAGATAAACCAATGCCTTTCTTATATTACTTTCATAAATATTTCCCTATTTGGCAAAAACTGAATCTTACTCTACTTATTTTTTATAACTTGATTTTCACTTCACAGTACTATAAATGTCTGTTCATGTGAATGTTTTATTTATTTCTTTATTCATTTATTTAATTATTTTATTTTTTTACAACCTCACCCGTAGCATATGGAGGTTCCTGGGCTAGGTGTTGAATTGGAAATGCAGCTGAGGCTTACACCACAACTTACAACAAAGCCAGATCCTTGACCCACCAAGCAAGACCAGGGATTGAACCCATGTCCTCACAGAGGCAACACTGTGTCCCTTATCTGCTAAGCCACAACAGAAACTCCTGAATGTTTTACTTCTATGACAATATTTTTATCAGCTATATAGAATTCTGTTGTGTATCTATGTATATCATCATTTATTTAACTAATTCTCTATTGGGACTATTTAGGCGATATCCAATTTCTTATAATTTTCTATAGGCAAATCTTCATGCAGATGACTCTTCACTTAGAACAAATTCCTAGAAATAGGAAGTTCCCACTGTGGCTCAGTGGTAACAAACCCAAATAGTATCCATGAGGATGCGGATTTGATCCCTGGCCTGGCTCGGTGGGTTAAGGGTCTGACGTTGTTGTGCGTGTGTAATCCTAAATGCTTTCATTGTTAAACAAGAAAAACTAAACAGGGAAATATAAAAAACTATTAATTCAAGAGGATAAAAATGAATAAATAATGATTTTAAGACTTATTATAGAGTAGCAGGAAATAAGACAGTGTCATATTAGCTTAAGTGTAGACATGTAGATCCATGGAACACAATAAAGAATTCAGGGAGTTCCTGTCATGGCACAATGGAAACGAATCCAACTAGGAACAATGAGGTTACAGGTTCGATCCCTGGCCTCACTCAGTGGGTTAAGGATCCGGTCTTGCCCTGAGCTATGGTGTAGTTTGTAGACGCGGCTTAGATCTGGCATTGCTGTGGCTCTGGTGTAGATCGGCGACTGTAGCTCCCATTCGACCCCTAGCCTGGGAACCTCCATATGCCGCGAGTGCAGCCCTAAAAAGCAAAAAACAAAAAACCAAAAAAAAAACCCATAAGAGTTTAGCACTAGACCCACACATATATGACCAACTGAGTTGCAACTAAGTGGATAAGCTAATTCAAGGAGGTGGGGAAGGATAGATCCTTTTTAAGGATCAACTTGGTATTCGTGTGGAAAAAATATTAACCTCAACCCTTACCTCATACCATACTAAAACATTGTTCAAATTGGATCAGCAACCTAAATGCAAAAACCAAAGCTATAAAAGTTTTAAAAGAAATCATAGGAGATAATTTGCATGACTTTGGGATAAGCATGAACCATAGGAGAAAAAAAAATTGAAAAATTAGAATAAAGTTTTGAATATATCTTTGCTTCATATGATGCAGTTATACTAGCAGTCATCAAAACTAAATTTTCAAAAGTTTCTTCAAGCTAAAATCATTACAACTTATGTAGGGTGCAGAAAAAAAAAAGATGGAGTATAAAAAAGAATTTAGGGCGTTCCCATTATGGCGCAGCAAAAACGAATCCAACTGGGAACCGTGAGGTTGTGGGTTCGATCCCTGGCCTCGCTCAGTGGATTAAGGATCCGGTGTTGCCGTGATCTGTGGTGTAGGTCGAAGACATGGCCTGGATCTGGCGTTGCTATGGCTGTGGCTGTGGCGTAGGCTGGCAGCAACAGCTCTGATTAGACCCCTATCCTGGGAACCTCCACATGCTGTGGGTACAGCCCTAAAATGACAAAAGACCAAAAAAAAAAAAAAAAGAATTGGGAAGAGACTGATTTCTAAAAAAAAAATAGTTAAAGGATGATACCTTTTATATATAAAGTCCCAGCCTGTACAGTACCAGCCCTGCCTGTCAAGCATTCCTAAGACCCATCCATGGATATTATAAATGCTGCTATGAATCTGTTCAGGCTGCTGGTCGCTGCTGGCCTTGGTTGCTCCAAAACACACAGCTGCTAATGGCCTGCACTACCTTGCTCTGCATCCCATGTCCCCCGCCAAGCCAAGCTGTTTAAGTTGTCCCCAATTGCTCTGAGTCACACCATCTGCGACCCCAGTGGTTCCTCGTAGCTCTCCTGCCCTCCTTCTACAGTCTTTCCTTCCTCCAGGGGCTTTTTCCTGACCTTTCACTCTGGCAACTAATGTGCTCAAATTGTACTGAGATAACTTGAAGTCTCTCCCAGAGTGAGAAGAATACTTCTTCCTAAGATGGTGCACTGAGTGTGTGTGTGGCTCGGGGTAGGGGGGAGTGGAAAAATCACTTGGGTTCCTAAAACATTAAAGTTTTATGAAAATGGCTTACTTCTTAGGTACATTGACCCTTTCAGAATTTTGCTGTTCTTTAATAAAAAAAAATACCATGTGATAAAAGTAATACACAGTCAGTGCAGAACAACTGGAACATGCAAAAAAGTAGAGAGAGACAAGGGAGTTCCCTGGCAGACTAGCAGGTAAGAATTAGTCATTGTCACTGCTGTGGCTCCAATTGCTGCAGGGATGTGGATTCCATCCCTGGCTCAGAAACTTCCATAAGCCATGGCTGTGGCCAAAAAAAAAAAAAAAAAAAAAGGAGAGAGAGAGAGATGTAAATGTTATCTGTAATTTGGGATTTCCCATTGTGGCTCAGTGGGTTAAGGATCCAGTGTGGATGCAAGCTGTGGTAGAAGTCGCAGATGTGGCTAGGATCCGGTATTGCTGTGGCGTCGGCTGGCAGCTGCAGCTCCAATTCAACCCCTAGCCCAAGAACTACGATTATGTTGCAGGTGTGGCTATAAAAAGAAAAAAATTATCTGTAATTCACTACTTGTATGTACACTGTTTATATTTTCTACGAATATTTTAAACCGAAGAATCAAACTGTTTCTATAGTTTCATATCCTGCTATGAGAAGTTAATGTTATTTGGGGATTACTATCCTGTTTAATTTTTTTGAAAACCTTATTTCAGTGTCTGAATTTTTCCATAGATATACCTTAAAGTAACCATCACCTATTGTCGACTATTCCAATTTGACTCTTATAAACAACATGTGCTATGCATTCTTAAACACATCTGCATTATTTATTATTTCTCTATAATAAATTTCTAGAAGTGAAATTCCTAGTTGAAAGGCTATGAATCTTTATAAGGCTCTTGCTACATAGAGGACAGATTTTCTTTTTTCCTAGAAAATTTTTATCAGTTCATAGTCCCACCAGCTGTAAATAACAGTGTCATATCACAATCTTGCAAGAACTATTTTTTTATCTTGTTAATTTGACAGGCAAAAAAGACACTTCATTGTTTTAATTTGCATATTTTGAGTGCCAGCCATGTTAAAGAGATTTTAAATGTTTATTAGCCTTTCACAACTTTTTTCAAAGCTCTTTGTATTAAGAATATTTTCTTTTTGCCATATTTATTGGAGATACTGTTCAATGTTCTAAGCTGGACATTTGAAAATTGTGCATATTCTGGGTTCAAATTTTACATTACTGCTTAAACTGTTTAGATTTATAGTGGTAAGTTAAAAAGATCTCAAGAAAGTTTGCTTTCATAAATTTTTTCCTCCAATTCTGATAGGTTTTTGCTTTATGCCTTTTGAAGTTGTAGTGTTTGGAGCATTAAGCATCAGTTAGGTTCTGAAAGGAAACAGATGGCCCATGGTAAGTGGGTAATTTGAAGAGGGTTCAATGAAGACACTACATGCAAAGGTGTGGTCCTGGTGCAGTGAAACCCCAGTGGTAGCACAGCACCCTTGGGCTAGACCCAGCAGGGAACCATGATTTTCTTTAAGCCAGAGAGGACAAGGGTGAGAGCAGTTAAGAGAACCTGGAAATAAGGAGCCATATGGAAAGAACTCCCCTATGGGAACTATGGCCTCAGGGGAGGGACTAAGATAACTCTTGCAGGAAGGCTTCTGGGGAAGCAAGCACCCATTCCCACCCTCCAACTCTCCCTCAATCTCCTGCTGGCACTCTCTATTGGCCAAACCCAAGTGCAAGCAAAGAGCAAGGGAGTTGGCAATGTGGCTCCTACAGGTGAGAAGTGAGGAGTTGAAGAGTGGATCCAAAGGGGAACACAGGGGTCCAGCACAAAGACTCCATACTGTCAAAACATCCCTATGTATCTGAGCTCTCATCCATAGAAACTGACCTTTCATCGTTCTAACTCTCCTTTTTCTGATTTACATGTTTTCCTAATATAATTTAGTCTACAGATTTTCTAATGGTGTAAGATTAATTTGATTATATTTATTATCAACATAGCTTACACTTAAAATTTTCAGCTGTGAGCTAAGATTAAGAGAAAAGTGCAGAGACACTGGAAAGAGGCCATAAGCCCTCCCTGAATACCCATTTCCCTTTCCTCTATAATAATAGGACCCTCAGTTATCACCTGGGCATATGGTGGCTCAGAATAAATGCATTTCCCAGCTTTTCTTACAGCTAGAGTGGCCAAGGGAATAAGACCCAGCCAATAGGATGTACAGGGAAGTGATGTAGGTGATGCTATTGATTTCCCTGAAGGAAGGAACATGAGGCTTCTCTCTCATTCCTACACTGTGCTGTGTAGCATGGATGTGGAGCCACCCTGGACCATAGGGATGCTGGAGCAATGGGGTCCCTAGACCACCTGGATTGCTTATCTCCAGACACTAAGGGAGGAAAACATAAACTTTTCTCTCAAGTTTAAGTTAAATGTTATTTGCAATGTTTCATCAAACCTAATTCCTAACGGCTACAGATATCAAAAACCAGAATTTCAGTAATTCATTTAAGAGGAAAAGAGAACAGAGATGAACGTTTTTGGGAGTTCCGTCGTGGCTCAGGGGAAATGAATCCAGCTAGTATCCACGAGGTTGCCTGTTCAATCCCTGGCCTCGCTCAGTGGGTTAAGGATCCAGCGTTGCCGTGAGCTGCCGTGCAGGTCGCACATGCAGCTGGGATCCCGTGTTGCTGTGGCTGTGGTGTAGGCCCAAAGCTGCAGCTCAGATTCAAACCCTAGCCTGGGAGCTTCCACATGCCATGGATGTGGCCCTAAAAAACAAACAAACAAAATGAGATTAATGTTTTCTGAGCACCTTCTCTGTCTTTCCACCTATATTACTGCATTTAATCTTGCCAGTAATCCTGCGAAATGGGTACTATTATCCACATTGTTACTTCCGAGGAGACTGAGGTTCAGTTAGCTTAAGAGTCATGTTCACAGTCACACAGCTCAAACCCTGCCTAGACTGAGGCTTGAAACTGGGTGTATCTATCTGACGGCAGAGCTCAGGTTCCCATCCTGTCGATCTCCTGAGAGATAAGTGAACAGAAAAGAGACTCCCAACCAGATAAGTGATCAGAGAAGAGACTCCCAACCAGGCCAAGAGCAAGCAACTGCCTCGTATTTTCTAGAACCCATCTGCCTTTGAGGAACAAATAGATAAACCAGAACACTTTGTCATCATAGCAATTGTTGTTTACAACTGGAATTCATTCTGCAGTTCTGAGGAAGGGCCAGAGCCCTCGGCTTTGGGGATTTATGAGTAATAGGAAATGTAAGAACGTCAGCCTCCTGTCGTCAAAGAAAGAGGCCTTGGAAGACTAAGATACATCATGCGCAGAGTCAAACATTTATGACTCACATGCCATTTCCAGGCACCATCTTAACAACTCTCTTGATTCGGAGAAAATGACATTCCCCAATGGAATTCCATTTTTCTTTGTCTCCTGATGGCAAGCATTTGGAGAAAAGAATTCTAGGAACTTGGGATTGTTTCAATACTTTTCAAGAAAATGAAGTGGCCTAATAAATGTATCCAGTTCCTGGATATCACGGGGTTGCCATTTTTATTTAACAAGGACTCCACACGTGGGCTTACCTTCAGGAAGCTGCTGTGGACCAGCACTTTGTGGGTGCACTATGAAAAATAGTCTAAAAATAGCCAAGATGGGAGTTCCCATCATGGCTCAGCAGTAACAAATCTGACTAGTATCTATGAGGATCCAGCGTTGCTCTGAGCTGTGGTATAGGTCGCAGATGCAGCTCAGATCCGGGCTTGCTGTGGCTGTGGTGTAGGCCAGCAGCTACAGCTCTAATTTGACACCTAGCCTGGAAACTTCCACATGGGGCAGGTGCGGCCCTAAAAAGATTAAAATAAATAAAATAAAATAAAATAAAATAAAATAAAATAAAATAAAATAAAATAAAATAAAATAAAATAAAATATCAACTTGTCATTGTTATTGCCTAGCATGAACTCTCATTATCCATGCCAAGGTGCATCGTCCATGTGCTGCTGAAGCTTCCAGTCTTTGGGGTAACAGAGCTTTGCTGAGTTTTACATAAAAAAGGAGGGAAATGATCCCTTTTCCATCAATTTTCTATTTGATTTCCAAACAACTCTGGACACTGATATTCTCTCTAAGTTTCTCTTTAAACTAATTGATGGGTTTCTCTCTCCTGAGGTAGAGATGTGAGGTATAGGTTGAAGTTCATTTTTGGCGAATGAATATCCAATAGTTACAGGACCATTCAATTAGAACAGACTGCCCTTTCTTCACTGAAGTGCTTTTGCACCTTTGTCAAAAATCAATTTACCAACCTCACATCATATATAAAAACTAACTCAGAATGGACCGAAGACCTAAATATATATAAATGTAAGAGTTAACACTATGGAATGCTTAAAAGAAGGTGGTTGTAAATCTCTATAACCTTGGTTTCACAGATATGACAACAGAAACGGGAGTAATAGAATAAAAAAATAAATCGGACTGCAACAAAATTTAAACATTTTATGCGTCAAAGGACACTATCAAGAAAATAAAAGGCAACCCACAGAAGAGAAGGGAAATATTTACAAATCATATATTTTACAAGGTTATGGTATCCAGAATACAAAACAAAACACCTTACAACATAATAATTTAAAAGGCAGCCTAATTTAAAATGGGCAGAAGATCTGAATAGACATTTCTTGAAGGAAGATATACAAATGGCCTACTTAAACATGAATGGGTGCTCAACATTACTAGTCATTTGGGGAAAGCAAATCAAAACCACAATGAGAGTCCACTTCAATCCCCAACTACGGTGCCCATAATAAAACCAAAATAAAACTGGAAAACAATATGTGTTGGTGAGGATGTGGAGAAATTAGAACCCTCATTGCCTGCTGGTGGCAATGTACATGGTTACAGAAGCGATGTAAAACAATTTGGTAGATCCTCAATAAATTAAAGATAGAATTACCATGGGATTCAGCAATTCCATTTCTAGGTATATATCCAAAGGATTTGAAAGCAGATGTTCAAACACAAACTTATGCTCAAACCTATACACAAATATTTATATCAGTATTATTCATATTAGCCAAAAGATGGAAATAACTCAAATGTCCATTAACTGATAAATGAATCAACAAAATGCAGCATATCCATACAATGATATATTATTCAGTCATCAAAAGGAATGAATCACGCTCCAGCATGGAGAAACCTTGAAAACATCACACTAGGTTAAAGAAACCAGCCACAAAAAGCTAGATATTGGGTGATTCCATTTATATGAAATATCCAGAATAGGCAAATCCATAGAGACAGAAATCAGGTTAGTGGTTGACAGGGGCTGGGGACAGAGAGGAATGAAGAATAACTGTTTTCTGGGGACAGCATTTCTTTTTGAAGTGGGTCAGGTTGTTCTAGAATTCGATAATAGTGATGATTGTACAACCTTGTGAATTATTAAATTCCAGTAAACTGTACCCCTTTGAAACGATTTAAATGGTCAATTTTATGTTATGTGTATTTTGACCACACACAAGAATAGCAATTGGCCACATGTGTGTGGGTGATTTCTGGACTCTCCACTGTACCATTGATTTACGTGTCTACACCTTCACTCATTTCACACTACTGATTGCTGTAGGTTTAGTACATTTTAAACTTTTGCAATGAATTTTAAAATCAAGTAGTGTGATTTCTTCAACTTTATCCTTCTTTTTCAAAATTATTTTGGATACTCTCTAGCTCCTTTGTTTTTTTCACATAAAGGTTTTTTTTGTTGTTTTGTTTTGTTTTGTCTCTTTGCCTTTTCTAGGGCCACTCCTGTGGATATGCCATATGGGAGGTTCCCAGGCTAGGGGTCTAATCGGAGCTGTAGCAGCCAGCCTATGCCACAGCCACAGCAATGCGGGATCCGAGCCACATCTGCAAACTACACCACAGCTCACAGCAACACTGGATCCTCAACCCACTGAGCAAGGCTAGGGATTGAACCCACAACCTCATGGTTCCTAGTCAGATTCGTTAACCACTGCACCATGACGGGAACTCCCTACATAAACTTTTAACAGCTTTATTGATATATAATTCCATGATCACTTAAATTCACCCATGTAGAGCGTACAGGTCAATGGTTTTGTGTATTAACATATAGGTGCAACCATTACCACGGTCAATTTTAGAACATTTTTATAAACTCAAAATGAAATCTCTATCTTTTAGCTATCATCTCTGTACTCCCAGCCCGAAATAACCACTAATCTACTCCCTATTTCTGTAGATTTCACTGTTTGGGTCTTTCATATAAAGATGATACAATACATGCTCCTTCGTGACTGTCTTTTTTCACTTAGCATTCATGGTCCATGATACATGTTGGAGCATGTATCAGTACTTGATTCCTTTTGATAATTGAATAATACACCATTGTATGGATATACCACATTTTGTTTATCCATTTATCAGTTGAGGAACATTTGGGTTGTTTACGCCTTTGGGCTATTGTAAATAATGCTGCTATAAACATTTGTGTATGTGTTTTCATCTCCTTTGAGTGTATACTTAGAAGTGGAATTACAGAGTCATATGGGAACTCTATGTTTAACTTATTGAGGAACTGCCAAACTGTTATACGAAGTGGCTGCACTGTTTTACATTTCCATTTGCAGTCAATGAGGGTTCCAGTTTCACCACATCCTTATCAACACTTGTAATTATAGACTTTTTGATTGTAGCCATCTCAGTGCATGTGAAGTGGAATCTCATTGTGGTTTTGATTTGTTTCCTTAATGACTAGTGATGTTGAACACCTTTTCATGTGTGTAATTGGCCATTTGCATATCTTCCTTAAGGAAATGTCTATTCATATTGTTTGCCCATTTTTAAATTGGGCTTTTTTTTTTTTTCCTGCCACTCCTGTCGCATGCAGAAGTTCACAGGTCAGGGAAAGAACCTGAGCCACAGCAGTGACAATGTTGAATCCTTAACAGCTAGGCCACCACAGAACTCATGTCCTTTTATCATTGAGGTGTAAGAGGTTTTTTTTTTTTTTTTTTTTTTTAAATGGGCATACCCACAGCATATGGCAGTTCCTGGGCCAAGGACAAAACCCATACCTCCATAGAGATCCAAGTTGCTACTGTGGGATTCTTAACCCACTGAGCCATACATAGTAGGAACCTCTGTAAGAGTTTTTATGTATTGTGGAAACTAGACCCTTATGAGATATATGAGTTGTAAATATTTTCCCCTATTCTGTGGGTTACCTTTTCACCTTCTTGATAGTGTCCTTTGATGCACAAAAGATTTTAATTTTGTTGAAGTCCAATTTACCCATTCTCTCCTTTGTTACTCATGCTTCTGGTGTCATGTATAAAACTCCTTTGCCAAATTGAAGGTCATAAAAATTTATCCCTATGTTTTCCTAAGGGTTTTTATAGTTTCAACTCTTATATTTAAATTTTGATATATTTTGAGTTAACTGTATATGGTATGTAGTTTATAAAAAAATAGAACTGGCTTATCTGTGTCTACAAAATGATCTGAAAGGGCTACTGATTGGAATTATATTAAATCTATAAGTCAATTGAGAGAGAACTGAAATTCTTACTTTGTTAAGTCTCCCAATCCATGGACATAGTATGTCTTCCCAATTTTTTAAATCCTTTTTATTTCTTCCATAAATGTTTTGTAATTTTCTAATTCTCTACATGTGTTGTGAGATTTGTATGGAAGAGGGGTTTTTTTTTTTGAGCTATTGTTAAGTGTTTTATTAAAAAAATTTCAGTTCCAATGGTTTAAAATTATTTATTGCTACTATACATGAGATATAAATTATGTGTTAACTTAGTATCCTCTGTCATTTTACTCATTTATTAGTTCTAGAAGTTTTTTTTTTTTTTGGAGTTCCCTGGTGGCCTAATGAGTTAAGGATCCAGCATTGTTACTACTGTGGTGCAGTACTGGCCCAGGAACTTCTGCATGCCACAGGTGCAGCCAAAAAAAAAAAAGTTTTCCTTTGGATTTTCTGTATCAGCTGTGAATAGAGAGAATTTTATTTCTTCCTTTTAAATTTTAAGTTTTATTGCTTTATTGCATCAGCTAGGACGTTTAGTAGATTATGGAGTAGGAATGGTCTGAAAGAACTTTCTTGCCTTGTCCCTGATTATAAGGGGGAAACATTCAATTTTTCATCATGAAGTGAAATGTTAGATATAGATTTTGTGCATATTCCCCTTACCAGGTTAAAAAAAGTATAGTTCTACTCCTAGTTTGCTGAGAGCTTTTATCATGAAAGGATGTTGAATTTTATCAAATGATTTTTCTGTATCAATTTATATGATCACATGATTTTTCTTATTTAGACTGTCAATGTGGTAGATTACATTGATTGATTTCCAAAGATTGAACAAATCTGAATTTCCTGGATAAACCCAAATTGATCATGGTGTATTACTCTTTTTTATATATTTCTGGATTCAATTTGCTGATATTTTGTTAAAGATTTTTGCCTCTATATTCAAAAAGGATATTATTTCTTTCTTTTTAGCTGCATTCTGCAAGTTGCTAGGTTATATTTACATTTTTGTTCATTTCAAAATATTTTCTAATATCCCCGAGACTTTGTTTGACCTATGCATTATTTAGAAGTATAATGTTTAATGCTCATATATTCAGAGATTTTCCTGATATTCTTTATTGATTTCTAGAACATTCTTTTATTGTCGGACAACATATTTTGTATGATCTTGATTCTTTTATACTTGTTAAAACTTAGTATATAACTCAAAATAGGTATATCTAGGTGAACATAATATGAACAATCAATAAGAATGTGAGCTCAGAGGGCAGGCTCAAGATGTGCAGCAGGAAGTTCCTGAGCTTAGCACCTCTCATGGGCATATCAAAATTACAACTGTGTGCAGAACAACTATCTCTGAGGACAATCTAAAGACTAGCAGAAACAATTTTTAACAACTAAAGATATACAGAAGAGGAGCTCCTGTTGTGCCTCAGCAGTAATGAATCGGACTAGTATCCATGAGGCTATGGGATCAATCCCTGGCCTTAGTTAGTGGATTAAGGATCTGGCATTGTCATGAGCTGTGGCGTACATCACAGACACAGCTCGGATCCCATGTTGCTGTGGCTATGGTGTAGGCCAGCAGCTACAGCTCTGATTCAACCCCTAGCCTGGAAACCTCCATATTCCACTGGTGCAGCACTAAAAGGACAATAAAATAAATAAATAAATAAGAAGCAGTTGCAAGATGGATAGAGGGATGGAGATGCAGTCTAATCAAGACCCCATCTTTGGGTTGGCTGCCCACAAATTGGAAGAACATCACAACCACAGAGTTCTTTCCCAAGGAGTGAGGAGTCCAAGCCCCACATTAGGCTTGCTTGTTCATCAGTCCTGCACAAGAAAAACACTGTCTGGCTTTGAAAATCAGCAGGACTTATGTTTGGGAGAGCTGGAAGCTATAGAAAACAACGACTCCACTCTTAAAGTGTATGCACAAAATCTCACATGCTCTAAGTCCCAGTGTAGAAGCAGTAGTTTGAAAGGCATCTGGGTCAGGCCTACTTGCTGATCTTGGAGAGGCTCCACGAGAGGCTGCAGGCAGCAGAAACTTCCCCTGGCACAGAGATGTTGGTGGTAGCCATTTTTGGGGTCCCACTCTATTTTGCTGACACCAGCACTGTCAAGCACCATTTTGGAATCCTCCAACTAGCCTGTTAGCACTGAGGCATGCTCCATTCATCAGAAGGTTTGCAGCAACCGTGTGATGCAGAGCCTCACAGCCAGCTAGACTGGAGTCCAGCTTACCTACAAGCATACCCACAGTTGTCAGCCCCACCATAAAAGAAGGGCACATGCAGATCATGTAGAGCTCATCCCTGGAGCATCTAACTCTGGTGGACAGAGAGGAGCATGCTGCTGGACCCTTTTTGTATGTCTCCAACAAAAGTCCCTTCAAGACTGGGAGGTATAGTGGACCTATCTAATACTTGGAAATAAGCAAAATTAGGGAAAATAAGGAGCCAGAGAAATACATTTCAAATGAAGGAACAAGATAAAACCCCAGAAAAGAACTAAACAAAATGGAGACAAGCAATCTACTTGATAAAGGGTTCAAGGTAATGATTTTAAAGGGGCTCACTGAATGTGGGAGAAGAACAGGTGAACTCAGTCAGAATTTCAACAGAGTTAGAAAATATTAAAAAGAGCAAACCAGAACTAAAGAATATAGTACCATAATGAAAAATACACTAGGAATCAACATTTATCATTTACATGATAAAGAATGACTACAGCAATCTGGAAGATAGAGTAGTGGAAATAACCCCATCTGAACAGAAAAAGGAATTAAAAAAAAATGAGTACAGCTTAAGAAACCCATGTGACAACATCAAGCATACTAATTGTTTGCACTTACCAGAAGGAAAATAGAGAAAGAGGTAGAGAAATAATTGCTGAAAACTTTCCTAATCTGGGAAAGGAAATAAATACTCGGGTCCAGGAAGTGCGTCCTAGACATGATGTACCCAGAGAAGTCCTCACTAAGACATATAATTAAAATTGCAAGCATTAAAGACAAATGGATAGTCCTCAAAAGATCAGGAGGAAAAAAACTAGTTAACATACAAGGGAACTCCCATAAGAACAGCATATGACTTTTCAGCAGAAACATAGCATGCCAGAAGGGAGTGGCATGATATAGTCAAAATGTTGAAAAGAAAAAATCTACACCCATAAATGCTTTATCTGGCAAGGTTATTATTTAGAATTGAAGAAGAAATTTTAAATAGACTTTCATACACAAGCAAAACTACAAGAGTTCATTACCACCAAACTGGCCTTACAAGAAATTTAAAAGGGACCTCTTTAAGAAGAAAAGAAAAGGCCAAACTAGAAATAAAATTATGAAAGGAAAAGTCTTACTGGTAAAGGCAAACATATAGTAAAGGTGACAGATCAAACACTTACAAAGCTAGTAGGAAGGTTAAAAGATTAAAAACAAAAGTAGTAAAATCATTGGTAATTATAATAAGGGATACACAACATTTTAAAAAGATTTCAAAAACAAAAGAATAAAATTGTAGAGCTGTTAGAATGTATTTAAACTTGAGATCACCAAATATACATCTATTTGGAGGTTGTTTTATATGAACCTCATGGTAACCAAGATACCAAAACCTATTAAGAAACAGACAAAAAACAAAGACAAATGAATCCAAACATAAAACTAAAAATAATCCTCACACCTCAAGAAAAGAGAGCAAACAAAGAGGAAAGGAACAGACAACTACCAAAACAACTAGAAAACAATTAATAAAATAGCATTAAGTACATGCTCATCACTTCAAATATAAATGGACTAAATGCTCCAATCAAAATACTTCGATTTCTTTGATTAAAGTTTTATAGTTCTCAGCATATAAGTCCTTTAAACTTTAATCAAAGAAATCAAAGAAGATGTAAAGAAATGGAAAGATATTCCATGTTCATGGATCGGAAAAATCAATATTGTAAAAATGGCCATACTACCCAAAGCAATCTACAGATTCAATGCAATCCCTATCCAATTACCCAGGACATTTTTCACAGAACTAGACCAAACAATCCAAAAATTTACATGGAACAACAAAAGACCCAGAATCGCCAAAGCAATCCTGAGAAACAAAAACCAAGCAGGAGGCATAACTCTCCCAGACTTCAAAAAATATTACAAAGCCATAGTCATCAAAACAGTGTGGTACTGGTATCAAAACAGACAGACAGACCAATGGAACAGAATAGAGAACCCGGACATAAACCCAGACACCTATGGTCAATTAATCTTTGACAAGAGAGGCAAGAACATAAAGTGGGAAAAAGAAAGTCTATTCAGCAAGCATTGCTGGGAAACCTGGACAGCTGCATGCAAAGCAATGAAACTAGAACACACCCTCACACCATGCACAAAAATAAACTCAAAATGGCTGAAAGACTTAAATATATGACAGGACAGGACACCATCAAACTCCTAGAAGAAAACATAGGCAAAACACTCTCTGACATCAACATCATGAATATTTTCTCAGGTCAGTCTCCCAAAGCAATAGAAATTAGAGCAAAAATAAAACCATGGGACCTCATCAAACTGAAAAGCTTTTGCACAGCAAAGGAAACCCAAAAGAAAACAAAAAGACAACTTACAGAATGGGAGAAAACAGTTTCAAATGATGCAACCAACAAGGGCTTAATCTCTAGAATATATAAACAACTTATACAACCCAACAGCAAAAATCCAATCAATCAATGGAAAAATGGGCAAAAGACCTGAATAGACATTTCTCCAAAGAAGATATACAGATGGCCAACAAACACATGAAAAAATGCTCAACATCGCTGGTTATAAGAGAAATGCAAATCAAAACTACCATGAGATATCACCTCACACCAGTCAGAATGGCCATCATTAATAAATCCACAAATAACAAGTGCTGGAGAGGGTGTGGAGAAAAGGGAACGCTCCTGCACTGTTGGTGGGAATGGAAACTGGTACAGCCACTATGGAGAACAGTTTGCAGATACCTTAGAAATCTATCCATAGAACTTCCATATGACCCCGCAATCCCACTCTTGGGCATATATCCAGACAAAACTCTACTTAAAAGAGACACGTGCACCCGCATGTTCATTGCAGCACTATTCACAATAGCCAGGACATGGAAACAACCCAAATGTCCATCGACAGAGGATTGGATTCGGAAGAGGTAGTATACATACACAATGGAATACTACTCATCCATAAAAAAGAATGACATAATGCCATTTGCAGCAACATGGATGGACTCAGGAGAATCTCATCCTGAGTGAAATGAGCCAGAAAGACAAAGACAAATACCATATGATATCACTTATAACTGGAATCTAATATCTAGCACAAATGAACATCTCCTCAGAAAAGAAAATCATGGACTTGGAGAAGAGACTTGGGGCTGCCTGATGGGAGGGGGAGGGAGTGGGAGGGATCGGGAGCTTGGGCTTATCAGACACAACTTAGAATAGATTTACAAGGAGATCCTGCTGAATAGCATTGAGAACTTTGTCTAGATACTCATGTTGCAACAGAAGAAAGGGTGGGGGAAGAAATGTAATAGTAATGTATACATGTAAGGATAACCTGACCCCCTTGCTGTACAGTGGGAATATAAAAAAATTATTAAAAAAATGAAAAAAAAAGAAATATCATTGAGAGAATTTTAAAAGATTTAAATACACGGAAGTGTATACCATGTCAACAATTAGAAAGCTCGATATCAGAAAGATATCAGTTGTGTCCAAACTATGTCTCCCATACAGAGAGACCCACACATATTCAGTCATTGACTTAGACAAAGGTGACACTGCTATGCAGTGGGGAAGGGATGGCTTTTCAGTAAATAATGATGGATAGGTTGGGAAATCCACAAGGAAAGTAAAGAGTCTTGACTTTTACCTAATATCATTGGCTAAGATTAAATTCCAGGTGGATCGTAGGTCTAAATGTGAAAGGTAAAATAAAACTTTTAGGGCAGTGGTTGCTAAATATTTTCTCTAAAGAGTTAGATGGTAAATACCTAATGCTTTGCAGGCTATATGGTCTCTGTTGCAACTGCTCAACTCTGCTGCTCTAGCACAAAAGCAGCCATAGCCAAAATGTTAATGCACACACACGGCTGGGTTCAATAAAATTTTATTTTCAAAATTGGTGCTAGGCTTTAATTTGCCAATGCCATTATATGCATTCTCAACAAAAGTGATATTGCCTTCAGGGGGTCGAAAATGATTTTCTGGGTGTATGTGGGGGAAACTTATTCTTTTTATGTGTAAAATACAGATATACATGTAGTACCTAAACAGATGTACAGTGTATTTGTAGTATTAAATTTGCTCAGTGGACGAGTGGGTAGTGATTAGGGAAAAAAAATGTCAAAGAGGTCTCCCTTGGGGGTGTGATATTTTATTTATCTATTACTGCAAATATTAAGTAATATTACCACAAACTTAGTGGCTTAAAGCCACATACCTGTCACAGTTTTTGTGGACCAGGACTCCAGGCATGGCTAACCTGGGCTCCTGAAGACTGCAATTAAGCCATTGGCCAGAACTGGTTGATCTGAAAATTTGCCTGGGGCAATTATCAGCTTCCAGGCTTATATGGTAATTGGTGGAACTAAGTTATTTGCAGATTTTAAAACTGAAGATGTCTATTTTTCCCTGGCTGTCATCTGAGGGTACGCTGAGTTCCTTGGGAAGCTTACAAAATGGAAGGTTGCTTCTTCAAAATCAGCACAGGAGAGTCCCTTAGCAATCTTTGGTAACAGTGGCGAAAGTGACAGACCATCACCTTTGCTACTAGCTAGAGCAAGTCACAGGTCCCTCTCACACTCTAGGGGAGGGGATGACACAAGGGCGTAAATACCAGAAGGTGGGGCTTACGAGGACCACCTTGGAGTCTGTGTCACAGGTGATAATGAAAAAAGCACAGGAGAATGTCTTCACAATATTGAGGTGGGCTACGATTTCCCAAACAGGACACAAAAAGCGCTAAGTACAGTAGGAAAAAAAAAATAAAGATAAATCACACTACATTAAGAATTTCTACTCATCAAAAAACACCATCAAGAGAAAGAAAAGAGAAGCAACAAAACGGGAGGAGACATTTAAAATATAGATATAAGACAGTACATTTTTCCAGAATATATTTATATACAGAACTCTTGTAAATTACAAAAAAGACAGATAAACAATTAGAGAAATGGGCAAAAGACTTGAATAGGCATGTCACAAAAGAGGATTATCTAAATGGCCAATAAACGTGAAAAGGTGTGCTGTATCATTAGTCATCTGGGAAATGTAAATTAAAAGCTCACCCAACAGGCTAAAGTTATAAAAATGCTTGCAAAGATATAGAGCAATTAGAATGCTCAAGCACTACTCAAGTAGTATAAATTCATAAGAATCAAATTTGGCAGTAGTTTTTGCCAGTAGATCTTTGCCAGTATTTGCTGAAAACGAACACATGGATATGCCTGTCATCCAGCAATTCTATTGCTAGATATGTATCAACAGAGTATCATGACAGACCAAAGAGCTCAGGACAGCAGTAATCATAATAGCTAATGCTGGAAACCACCCAAGTGTTCATCAACAATTGAACAGAAAGGAGGTAGTATATTTATACAATGTAAATCTTTGGGGTTTTTTTTTTTTCCTTTTTTTTTTTGGTCTTTTTAGGGCCACACCTATGGCTTATGGAGGTTCCCAGGCTAGGGGTTGAATCAGAGACGCAGCTGCCTGCTTATGCCACAGCCACAGCAACACCAGATCTAGGCTGGTCTGAGCCCTACACCACAGCTCACGGCAATGCCAGATCCTTAACCCACCGAGCGGGGCCAGGAATCGACCTGAGTCCTCATGGATGCTAGTCAGATTGGTTTCTGCTGAGCCACAACGGGCACTCCTACATAATGTAAATCTTTATAGCAAAGAAAGAAAAAGATTTACTGCTTCACTGCAACAATATGGATGAATCTCACAAAAGTCTCACAAAAGTTGGGCAAAAGTATAGACTGCATGATTCACTTATATAAGTTTCAAAAATTAACAAAACTTGGAGTTCCGGTCATGGCGCAGTGGTTAACGAATGTGACTAGGAACCATGAGGTTGCAAGTTCGATTCCTGGCCTTGCTCAGTGGGTTAACAATCCGGTGTTGCCGTGAGCTGTGGTGTGGGTTGCAGACACAGCTCAGATCTGGCATTGCTGTGGCTGTGGTGTAGGCCGAGAGCTGTAGCTCCCATTAGACCCGTAGCCTGGGAACTTCCATATGCCGCGGGTGCGCCTCAAGAAAAGGCAAAAAGACCAAAAAAAAAAAAAATTTAACAAAACATCTATGGTGATAGAAGGCAGAATAGTGATTTTCCTTGGAGGCAAGGAAGGCTTGTGATTGGTGAGTCATGAAGGGACTTCTGGGGAGCTGGTATTTTTTTATCTGGATGCTGGTCCTAAGGATTTGTCCATTGAGCTGCAGACGAGGATGTGTGTACTTTGTTTTGCTTCTATAAAAAATTTACTTAAAAATTATATTCATTGAATTACCAAAACCCAAATATGAAATCTTAAATTACTTGTAGACAAAGAAATGCAGATTAAAGTAATAACGAAATGTCACTTCTTTCAACAACATCTATTCCTAGAGGACTTCCTAGAGGACACGTGGAGGAAAAGGAACTCTAACATATTGCTGATGAAAAGTTATAGCTCTTACAAAAAGCAACCTATGAAATTAAAACACATATATATTTACTACACACACAAACACACACACACACACACACACACACACCCCTGTAACCTAGTACTCTCACTGCTGGAATCTGGCCATAACATTAAGAGCACTATTGCATACAAGGACATATATTCAGGGGCATTTATTGCAGCATTGATATTGTGGGGAAAACAAAAGAAAACAAAACAAAAACTGGAAGCAAAGTTAATATCTATAAATAGGGGAATAGCTGAGAAAATATAATTCAGCCATGCCATGGAATATTATGCAGCTGTTTTTTTTATTTTAAGTTGGGACTGGAAATATACATTGTGCCCTAGAGGGATTTACATGAGGTTTTATTGAGCAAGATGTGAAAGAGGGTGAGTAATATTTCCTCTTAATGTTTTTGTGAAAAATAACAGAGAAACTAAAAAATTCTTACTATGTACAGGAGTGTGTATGTGCCTACATATGTAAATAATCATATTAACACAGAGAAAAATATGGAAGGTTACATACTAGTTCACTAATGTGGATTAGAGTGCTATTACGGAGAGCAGGGGAATGAGCTGGGAAAAAGATCCCAAACCGAAAAGGGAAATAAAAGCAATACATTCATGACTTTATGCACATAAAGAAATTAAATAACTTTAGAAGACAAAGACCAAATAAGAACTTTCTAGTCCTTTTATGAGATTAAATAAATTAGTTCTTTCTGTGTCTTCCATCTTTTAAATCACTTCAGACATTTAAAAAAACTGAATCCAGGGAGTTCCCATCGTGGCTCAGCAGAAACAAATCTGACTAGCATCCATGAGGGCTCAGGTTCTATTCCTGGCCTCAGGCAGTGGGTTAAGGATCCGGCGTTGTGGTGAGCTGTGGTGTAGGTCACAGAGTTGGCTCAGGTCTGGCGTTGCTCTGGCTGTGGTGTAAGCCGGCTGCTACAGCTCAGATTTGACTCCTAGCTGGGAACCTCCATATGCTGCAGGTGCGGCCCTAAAAAGACCAAAGAAAATGGATCCAGGAGTTCCCGTTGTGGCTTAGTGGATTAAGAACTCAACTAGTATCCACATGTATGCAGGTTTGATCCCCAGCCTCGTTCAGTGGGTTAAAGTATCTGGCCTTGCCATGAGCTGTGGTGTAGATCACAGATGTGGCTGGGATCCTGTGTTGCTATGGCTGTGGTGTAGACCAATGGCTGCAGCTCTGATTCGACCCCTAGCCTGAGAACTTCCATGTGTTGCGGGTATGGCCATTAAAAAAAAAAAAAAAAATTGAATCCAGTGTTATAAACTCCATTCTTTGCTTCTAAAATATAATTGTTATCTTCTTTTTTAATTTTTATTTAATTTTAAAACATGTTTGCTTATAAACATTGTCTTAAAAATGCTCAGTCAATAATTCTGGCTCACCCCACCTTTCCTTGCTTTATTTTCTTCATAACACACGTTGCCAACAGGGAGCCTATCATCTACTGACTTATCTCCAGGCCTCCACACTGAACTCGACATGTGCTGAGGCAGGGCTTGGGTCTAGAGTTTACCACTGTGTCTCCAGAGTCTGGAAGCATGTCTGCAAACAACAGGTGCTCAGTTAATGCTTGGGTGAATTTATCAGTGAATGCCTTTTCTAGTTTGACTTCTCTAGGCTTGAATTCATTACATATGCTCAGGACTTACTTAGCACATATTTAAAGAGTGCTTCCTAGGCTAGAAATAGGAATAAACACTGAGCTAGAAATTGGAACAAATGAAGAAGACATGGCCCATTCTCCCAAAGCAGCCAACATTCCAACAGGAGAAAGGACCAGAAAGTCGGTGATTAGCTAGAATGCTGTGACACTGCTAAATATCATACACTAATGGAGTACTGAGGAAGGGAACTTCTGCCTAATTCAGCCTATTTGGAGGTGCCGGTGTGGGGAAACTTCCAGAACGCAGTAACCCCATGAGAGAAGGCACCAAGGGTGGGAGAGAACAGCTCTGGGTGTAGCAAGCAGGGCCCCGTGGCTGAAGCCCGGGTGCCCCAGGGGAGACCACAGGGCTCTTGGCCAGAAGTTGCTGGAAGAGACAAGCAAGGATGGGCTGGGAATGGCTTCCGGGTTAGCGTGAAGCTTGGTGTCCAAGTAGAATTCTGGTAAAATTTTGTTCCATGGCCTCTGCCAAAGTTGAGTTGATAAGACTGGGTGGAGGCAGCGTGGTACTAAATCTTTAACAGCCATTTCCAGCAGAGTTTTCTGGGTGTGTTAGCACTCTCTCCTTTGAATCATCTCTGGGCCACAGCAAGTAGATTTTCGCTTAGGGAAGATGAGATTCAAGGCCTTGAGAAGCCGCTACAAGACCTAGATCTGTGGGTTTTCAGCTGAAGAGAGCTTCTGGGGGCCCCCCGGTACACAGAATCCCTAGGTGAGGGCTATTTTCTCACCTCTGAGTCAGTGATGAGCTGAAAGCACCTCTCCTCCAAGCAGCAGTTCTATCTACGCACCTTGTGGGAATTTGCCTGTCAGTTTGTTGTAATGGCTTTTTCTTAGTGTGTTAATCCTCCGTTCCCAGAACTCCTGCAGTTTGTATCAGTGGTTACTATGAATTGAGTTATTACTGTAGCTAACTTAATTTTCACAAGAATCCTATGAGGTAGTCGTCATTATCATCCCCATTTTACAGATGGATCCCCTACTCAGAAGGATCAGTAACTTGCATAAGGCCACGCAGCCGGAAGGTGACACAGTAACATTCCTGACATCCCAAGCTTTACGAAATGAGGAAGCCACATCTGCTCTGCTTCCCTTCAATCCCTGATTCCTAGAACTCTAAGCTACTGCCCCTTCCCAGCTCTTCCTGGGCTTCCCAGGGAATATTGATGTGTTCACCAGATGCTTCCTGAGTTCTTCTCACTTCCAGGCATCATCTGGTTCTGGAACACTGCTTGCTCTTTTGCGTGCTTGCCTTTGTAGGCTCAAGAGCTGCTTCCCTCAAGATGCTCCTGCTCTCCTGGAACCAACTCTTTCCCAAGTAGGGGAATAACCCTCCTGCCATTCCTCTGTTGATACAGAACCTAACACAAGCTGGCTGAAGGGTGGGCTGTGACAAGCAGGATTGCTGTATAATGGGTTTATATCGAATATTAGTGATGGCTACCCAGGGTCCACAGGCCCAGTCTATTCCCAGGGACCCACTACTTTCTTCCTCTTTCTCTTGATGCTGGGCCTTATCACTGGGGCAGGGGCTAGCATCCCTGCCTTGTCCCCATCTGCTACCTGTCACTAGGTCAACCCCAAAGGAAGTATCCTTGAGCATGACTACCCAACCCAAGATCCAACTGAGTCATATTCCCAGGCCTGAGGCAAGGAGGCAGTTTTTCCTCACTCAATTCCAGGGCCCACCTTCCAAGTTTTAATTTTTCAGTCCTATGATTAATCTTTTGTAAGCATGAATGACAGTGAGAAACCAGTCTCCTTCAAGAAGAGCCCAACCCAATCCACAAGGATATGGCCTTGCCCTCTGACCCTTAAAAGACTTCTGGACCTAAAGTTACAACTGAAGATATTTCCCAAACTCTAACTTATTTAGTCTTGAAAAATACCATCTGTGAGCTATCAACAGTCCAAGCCAAGCCAAAACCACTCCTCTCTCTTCTTTTCTCCAGCAACAAGTGTTTACCAGACTTGCACAGGATCTCTGACATCTTCAGGGTCTTCTCCAAGAAACGCCTCCTGAGAACAAGCAATATTATACCAAGAAAGACAGCCTAATCCAGTAGTTGTGAAAGAGGCATTTCTTTAAAGGAAGGAAGTATTTCTGCACAGGTGTAACTCTGTCCACCCCTCCCCACCTCCATCACTCCCTTTCAAGATAACTTGTTAACATTGTTATGCAGAGATTTAGCTCTTTAGAAATCCATTCTCTTTGCTTAATCAGAAGGGCTATTGCCCAATAACAAATCCAAGAACCCACCTCTAGCAACAAAGAAAATCTCTTTAACCTTTGACATCACAGTGCTGCTCCAGCTTTGACCTGTTCTACCAGAACTGTGTAAACCTGAGGACCAATTCTTGGTTTGAGGATCAAGCTTAGAATGTCTTCACCCTCTATTCCTTCAAGAGAGGAAGCCTCAGCAAGGAGGAAATTCCCAAAGCAGGTGGTATAAAAGTGATATTTACTATCATCCCTGAGTTGTGTGTGCCAGGCACCACACCAAGTATGCTCACTTCTTTTCCAAGAAGGAGAGGGAAACTCAGAAGAGTGAAGTAGTTTGCCCAAGGACCTGTAGCTAATAAATTGGAGATCCAGTATTTGAACCCAATCAAACAGGCTCTGGCCCCCTTAACTGAGATGTACAGGTGGGGAGTGAGAACCCATCCTGGGGAGAAGAGAAACTGAAGATCCACTCCTCCCCCAGAGCACACTGTGTGTACCATGACATCTGGTGCAGACTGAGAAGTCAGTGTCCTTCCGTACTTCATATAGCCATCTCTGTTATTAGACCACCATTTCCCCACTGTCAAGGGGAACCACTGGGTGTGGTCCCTTTGGTTCATTTCTAGACGTTGTTATTTCTATTGGATCTGGCTCATCCCCCAGGGCTGGGATCAGCTGCAGATGCTCACTTCTGACAACTAAGCAGGCCCTGCTGTCTCTGCAGTTTCCTATCAACGAGGTCTCTCTGCAGGAATAAGCTGAGGGAAGAGATTGATCAGGGGGAAAGGGAGAAGGGAATTTGATCCAGCTCAGTGGAGGTTGCCAGCTTGACTCATTTCTCTTTATTTTCCTTTCTCAGCAGAGTCCTTTCTCATGCCCATGAGGCTCTCCAAGGGTTCTTTTTCTCCCCTTAGTTTACCAAACATCCTGACTATTTGTTTTGGATGCAGAGGTGGAGCCTGACAACTCTTTGGTGTTTTTAATCAGGCCCATCAGCACTGTTTAGTAGACACTCCTTTGCATCTGTGGTATTGATTAAGTGTATAGGCTCCTTTATTTAGTATCTTTTACACAAGAGGTAAGTTTAAACGAATTCATGTCTTAGATGCATTAAGTGCCAGAGCACAAAATATCATTGCAAATGTGATCACTGAACCACTGTTGATAGTGTTTGAGAGTTCGTAGAAAACCAGAGACCAGCCACAAGACAGGAAACCAACAGATGTTGAATATTTTTCATGGTGGAAAAATACATGACATGTGGGAATTGCAGATTGATGAGTGTGACATCTTTTACCAGCAAAACACCAGAATGGACTAATAAACAGACCGTTTCTGCACACTAAATCATTATGTATAAACAAGGGTTCTCAAGGAATGACTAGCTCATAACCAAATAACCTGGTCTATTTCTACTTGGTTATTTGGCCTATGGGTTAGGGACTGCTGTGGGCATTGCTCCTCCTGGCTTTAGTGAATCATTTGACAAAGCCTCTTTGGAAATTTTAGTATATGAGATAAAGACATATGAGTTGGTTACTAATACACTAAGTAAATGTGTAACTGGCTAAACAACTATACCTAAAGGACGCCGATAAAATGTTATTAATCTGCAACTCAGACAAGAGTATTTATGATATGCTTACCAGATTTGTCAAGAATGCCAAAGTGGGAGGGAATAGCTAATAATTTAGATGGCGTAATTGGAATTCCAAAGTCTCTTGATGGACTGGAACTTGGGCTAAAACTAGCACTAATAAAGTGAAAGGAGATAGTGAGAAGATTTTGATTTAAGTAACAAAATAAAGCAAAGATATACGCACAGGAAGAATTGACATGAGTTAGCTGTAATTCCTTGTGTTAGATGGGCCTGCTTTGGGCTGCATGTAACGAAAATACATGATTCAAGATGGAGAAGGCAATTTATCATCTCCTAAAACAAAGAAACACAGGAAAAGTAGCCGCATGTGTGAAAGTTCTACTTCTCTGAAAGTGAAGTGTTTCTTAACCAATAGGAGGAATGGTAGCAGTTTCCCCAGGGGATATATGGCAATATCTGTAGACATTTTTGGTTGTCACAACTGCGGAGAAGTTGTGTGCTACTGGCATTTAGTGGAGAAAGGGAGGCCAAGGATGCTTTAAACATCCTACAAAGTATAGGAGCCTCCAACAATTATCTGGCCCAAATGTCAATAGCGCTACAAAAACCTTATTTAGAGTTATCTACACCTGGTGGGGTTAAAAAATTGTCTTCCCCAAAAGTCACATGGGTAAGACTGGTATGTGAACAAAACTTGTGCTTGTTAGGGAGGAAGAAGGGGAATCTTCCATAAGGTAGTATATGCATATTAAAAAATGCCTACTGCTTTCATTGACTATGAACCAGGGTCATTGCTAGCCCATTAAAGAGTCTCAGACACTTTACCGCCATCTGCTGGAAAATGATTATAAGAAACATATAAATCTAGAATCTGTTGTAAATAGAGCCCCCTAGAGTTGTGCAGTATGTGAACTCACAATACATTAGGGCATCACTTCTGTGAGTCTGGTAAGATCCAGCTATGTAAAATGGCAGTTGAAGAAGTAGCTTATACAAATAGGACCTGTGTGTCCCAACTCAAAAATCTCACTGTATTCTCTATTAGTCAGACCACAGCTGGAATTCTTTGTTAAATTCTAGGTTCTATAGTTTGAGATACACAAAGACCAAAGGAAGTTGGACAGGAGAAAGAAGAATCAATAAGTCATAATATGTAAGATATATATAATATATATCACAATAAATGATATATTTATACATATATTTAACTTAAGGAACTGAAGGTGTAGAGGCTAAAGAAGAAAACACTAGCAGTGAACTGGAGAGTCTTCTACAATGACCTGAAAGGTGTGAAGGGAAGAGAGATCAGGCTAAATCCGTGTCTCTCCAAAGGACAAAACCTAAGTCCGATGAATGGAACCATAGAGTCATGCCATCGCAAGGCTAGGAGTGACTTGATGGTCAATAAACTAACTTCCACAAATAACATCTACATTCCATCTCCAATGCTTCCCTGCAGTCAGCCCACCATGGCACCTTCGGTCAGTCCTAAAGATTGTGTTCATTACACGGAGCTCTGTCTTCTTAGACTTCCATCCATCATTCCCAGTCTCCTCAGCTTCCCTCTGACAAGTAGGTTTCAAAAAGTCAGACTTGCTTTAAGAAAGGAAGGTTTTAACAAGGTTTCCACACTAGGGTGTCACATAGAAGATGAATGAACATTTTTCAGGATCAGATCCCTAATCTTTAAAAGAGTGTCATCTAAATCGCTGAAGTTCTTTCCTAGTGTCCAAGTGGAGTATGATCTCTGGGCTGCAGAATTAAGAGTATGATGTTCAAACATGGAACTAATTATGTTGCTGCTAGGTTTTCCCCTCCCAATTCTTCACTCTTCTTATACACATTTGCACAATTTGCTACTTGAATTGACCATAATTTGCTGATTATAAGGTCCCCAAACGATGAAATTTCAGGTTGTTTCTAATATTTCATTTTTACAAACCATACATATAAACATCCTTATATATAACTTTTGGGGCCTTATGCACATGTTTTTATAGGTTAAGTTCCCAGAAATGGAATTGCTGACTAAAAGGGACAGACACTGCAAACTTAATTCATCTCAACAATTCACTTCAATTTATACTTGCACCCATGCCAATAGTCTTAATCATTTCTACCAAACTGACAAATTTATATTTTAATTTGAATTTGATTATTAGTAAGTTTGAGCATCTTTTCTCATAGTTATTGATTTCTAGGAAATGCTCTTCATCATCTTTGCCCATTATGTTTTTGAGTTTTTATTCTTATTTATTTATTTATTTTTGTCTTTTTAGGGCCACAGCCTGCAGGGCATATGGAGGTTCCCAGGCAGAGGCTGAATCAGAGCCACAGCCGCCAACCTGTGCCACAGCCACAACAGTGAGGGATCCAAGCCACATCTGTGACCTACACAGCAGCTCACAGCAAGGCCAGATCCCTAACACACTGAGTGAGGCCAGGGATCAAACCTGCATCCTCATGGGTACTAGTCAGGTTCCTTACCACTGAGCTAAGACAGGAACTCCACCTTTGCCCTTTTTAATATGAGCTATCAATATTTTATAGAAGTTCTTTATGTATATATGTTGTAATTGTCAATTATTTTTTTCTCATATATATTACAAATATTATTTCCACTTTTGCATGTATCTTTTAAAATCTATTTAGGTCTTTCACTGGACAGAAATATCTAATAAAATCTGACATTGTTTTATAATTTTTACTTTTTAAGTTATGCTTAGAAAGGTGCTCCAAATGGAAAGGTGGTGCTTTCGCAGTAAGATATGTTATATGTAATTACTTAATAAAATTTATTTTTGTACATGGTGTCAAGTAGCTATAGACACTATATTTTTTTCAAATAGATGCGTACATATTTTGGTGTCTTTTATTTAAAAGATCCTTCCCCTATTAATATGATTATAAACTCTGCATGCTATACATACTTCTTTCTTTAGATATGTGCAAGTACATCCATCTATTTTTGTACTCTATTCTCTTTGATTAATCAAGTTTTCTTTTTCTGTGATTCTGCCATACAGTTTTTATTACTATATCTTATATTACTTTCTGATAGCTCATAAAACAATTTCCGTATTATTATTATTTTTTATAAAACTATAATTGATTTACAAAGTTCAAATGTTCAAATCCCATTGGGTTTTCTATTGGAATTAAATTAACAGAGCAATTTGGGAAGAATTGACATTTTTACACAATTAAATCTCCATTTATTAATTCAAATATTCTTCTACATTCTTTTTATTTATTTTTTTATTATGTCAAGAATGTTATACAAGTGGAGCCATGCTGTATATAATCTTTTTTTGAGACAAGCTTTTTTTTTTCTACTTCGTATAATTTTCTTGAGATCATCTAAGTTTACTGTATCAACTTCTTTTCAGTGCTGAGTAGTAGTCCATTTTATGATGTACCACAATTGTTTAGCTACTCATCTATGGAAATACATTTGGGTTGTTTCTAGCTTTTGACTATGTTTTTATTATTTTTTTATTTGTATTATTTTTTTGTCTTTTTAGGGCCACACCCACGACATAGGGAAGTTCCCAAAAGCCATAGCAACTGCAGGATCCAAGCTGCATCTAAGACCTACACCACAGTTCATGTTAACACTGGATCCTTAACCCACTAAGTGAGGCCAGGGATTGAACCTGCATCCTCATGGATACTAGTCAGATTCCTTTCACCTGAGCCACTGTGGAACTCCCTACATTCTTTTTAAAAGTATATAATTTGTTGCATATAGATCATACACATTTCTTGTTACATTTGTTACTGGTTACTTTGTAGTTAAGCATGCTCTTGGAATGATTTTTTTTTTACATTTTATTTTCTAACAGGTTGTTGCTGCTATTTAGGAAGCCCATATGGCTTAGGAGGAGCTTTCATCAAGGCCAGAATTTAACTTTTGTCAAATAACATTCTGACATCTATTGAAAGCATCAGAATTTTTTCTTTAATCTATTAACATAAAGTAATTAATTTTCTAATGTAGAACCAGTCTTAAAAGTCCAGAATGCTTATGCTTAGTATTTTAAATTTTTAAAAAGTTATATTGCTATGTTGAAATTTCCAATGATTTCTTCAGAATTTTTACACTTCCATAAATAGGTTCATATTTTAATACTATCTTTGTCAGATTTTAGCATTAGGGTTAAATGAGTCTCAAGAAATTATTCCAGAAGGGCTTTATCTCTAAGTATAGATAAATACTTGCCCTTTGGAGATCTGATAGAACTCACTTATAAAACCACCTGGCCTGAGGATACATATTTTATTACATTTATACTTTCTTCTGTGTTTAGTGATGTTTTTAGGTCTTCTGTTTTCCCTTGAACCAATTTTTCTATTTATATTTGTCCAAAAAAGTGCCATTTCATCCAGAATTTTAATATGAGACATAAATCTATACATGACACTAATTTAAAAAAAAAAAAACTTTTCCTCCATATATGTAAGTATATCCGCTTTTTATTTATAATATTGTGTATTCGTATTTTTCACTCTTTTTTTTTCCCTGCCAGTCTTGAAAGAGTTATTTTTCTATTTAAAAAAAAATTTTTTTTTTCTTAAACACTCCACACAAAAGAGCAACCACATCTGCTGTGTTTATCTTGGGATCCCCAGTGGCTTTGGGCAGTACCTGGACAAATGTGGCTCATGATAAATATTTACTGGCAGGGTAAACCAAGAGAATCTTTTTTGGGCTTTCTATGTCCTTTTTTTCTTTCTTTCTAATGTATCCATTTCTTCCTCCTGCTTTCTTTTAATGTTTTGTTGTTTCTTTTCTAGTTTCTGAAATAAACTCTCAGCCAGTCCCTTTAAATCTTTTTTTTAATACGGTAATTAAAAAAACGACTTCTACTCTAAGTGTGGTTTTGACTTCACCTCACAAGTTTTGATATTGTTTCCTTTGTTATGAATTTTTCGATAGAGTAGAAAATAAATTTTAAATTCTTTCTAAGTGATGTAGTTTTTAGAAAACTTTGGCTTTTTAAAATTATGCTTAGTTTTACTGCACCATGGTGAGCGGTGGAAATTTATGGACAATTTTTTTATGTACTTGTACATGGTTAATTTTTGTAAATGATTCACATGTATTTGAAAAGATTTTTTTATGTATTGGCTATAAAGTTCTATTATATACATTAAGCCAAATTTGATAACTGTGCTACCAAAATCTTTTTGGGTGTCCGTCCAGGTCTGACAGAGCTGTACTGGAACTTCCCACTATGGTCATGGTTTCATTAAGTTCTTGCATTTCTAGCAGTTTATGCCTTTCTATACTTAGCTTTTAATGCACAAAGTTTCATTAATGTTGAATATTTCCATTGATTTTAAAGTTTATAAATATGTATTATTCCATTTATTCCAATCTAATTTTTCACCATGAATTCTATTTTCTCTGATATGGATATTGCCAACCCTGCTTCTATGCCTTTTCCTAATTTCCTCTCAATCTCTCTCCCTCTCTGGTGTGCGTATATTTCCCCATAAACCATATCATTATTCTCCACATTTTGTATCAGTTTGGTTTATATGTTTCCAGTACAATACTGGATTTGACTTTTACAGCCAATCTGAGATTTTTTTTTCTTTAAATAGAGAATTTAATTTAGTTACACTTATTGTTGTGATTTTTATGTTTGATCTCATTCCTGACATTTTATCTCCTGGTTTGTCCTTATCCTATTTCCTCTCCTGAGTTTTACTGAATAAATTTTTGGTTCCTTTTATTGTGCCATAGTTTCAAAGTCCTACCTCCTATTTCCATCCTACTGTTGGTTATTTCTAAATTTAAATAAATACATCTGAATAAAATACACACCTCAATAAATACACACTATCTCAAAAACCAAAAGAAAAATTTGAATATGCTGTTTAAAATTTCTTTCCTGTGCCACCCTACTTCCCAGATTTTACATTTATATTTTTCTTTTTTTATATATAATCCTTCCATAATACTTGCATGAAATTTCCAAATCCCATTACTAACACATTTATTCTGTTAAACCATTTCTTACACCTGGATCTTCCCTTTACCTGGATTTACTTTTCTCTGATTCACTAAAACTGTTTCGTTTCTTCTCAAGCCCTCTGCCTCACCCTTTCAGAAAAGGCATGCAGCTTTTTTGACTTGTGAGTTCTAGAAATGCCTTTCTTCGTTTCTCTTATGAACATCAATTGGGCTTGTAGAGATTTCCAGGTCACCATCATTCCCCCTAGAAAAGGCAGGTGAGTGATGGCTGCCAGGCTCCAGGGGTGGGGTCTTCCCGGGGCGGGGACTGAGTTGGGCCACACTAAGGGAGGCTTCCTTTCAGGCTGGGTGTGCTAAGAACAGAGCAGCAGGCCTGTTCTCAGAGTTCTCAGTAGCTCATGGCTATAAGAGCTCCCATCCTCATCCTCAAGTGGTGTGTAGCCTGGGGGCTGTAGAGTCCTTAGCCAACAGCTGGAATGAAGAGCTCTGGGCAGCCCTGGAAGAGCTTCAGGTTGGTTTTTGCTGATGGCTTCCTGACCTCCTACTGGGAAACCTTCACTGTACACACATATGTCTTCAGCCAAGCCATTGATGTCAACAGCAAGAAGGAAAGGAGTTGCACTATGGATGCCTGAGGGGGTTTCACCATCCTTCAGATTCCTTTCAATTCTCCATGTTTGTGGTACAGCTCAGAGATAACTGGGGCCCTAACACACCTGTTTCACTCTTTAGTCCACACTGAGACTTGCTAAAGAACGCACATAAAATGAACCCACCACTCTCACCGTGGGGAAGTGACCCAGTTTCCAGTCATGTCCTTTCAATTTGCCCACACACCTCTGTTAGCTGACCCTCTTGCTGTAACCACTGGGTTCTTCAAAGTTTTGTAGGGAAGGCCCTGCCTTCACGTTCAGCAGCCTCCTCTTTACCTATAAGGCATGCTCACCTGTGTGCTGGTCAGGTGTCCCTTCGACCTGACTCTATCTGCTTTATTTCTTCCCGAAATTCCTACACATATCTTCTTTTTTCTTGGCAGCCTCCTCTGTTTATCTGTGCTGCTGTGGACTTTTTCTAATTCTTTTTCTCATTAGTCATTTCAATGTACTTTCGGGAGGTTAGAAGTGCCATTCTGGAGCTGCATTATGATGGTCTAGAAGGAGTGCAGCAGTCAGAGGGAGCTGGGGAGTGAGCTCTGGGCTGGGAGACCAGGATGCACAAAGGTAAGCAGTATGAAAGTGCATGACCATCAGAGGGGGAGACAGGAATAGCTGGACCATCACTGGTAGGTTACTGTAGGGGTATGGCCTAGATTGGGATCCAGAGATGGTGATCAACAGAAGTCAGATCCTAAGAGCTGGTATATGATGCCAAAGAGTTTGAACTTTGTTCTACAGACTCTGGGAGCTGCAGGTGAGGTAATTGAGTTCTGTGTTTTAGAAACATCACTGGGGTGACAGGGTGGAGGAAGGTGGAGGGATGCTAAGAGACAAGAGGCAGGGAGGAGACAACTGTACCAGAGGAAGCAGGAGATGCTGAGCACCTGAACTAGGGCAGTGGCCTGGATGCTGACAGGATGAGATAGATCCCAGAGATAATAGAGAACCATAACCACTTGAACCTGGAGACCTATTGGACATGGGGGGGGTTAGGCAGAGGGTAGAGTTAGGGATGACTCACAGGTTTCTTGTTTGGGCAACTCAGAGGATTATGTTTCTATTCATCAAGATAGAGAATACAGGAGGAGTAGCAGGTTTGGAGGGAAGATAATGAGTTCATCCTTGGACTTACTGTTTTTATAAAGTGATAAAGTGTTGATGCCAATAGATTGGGCCATCGGTTGTGTCCAAAAGAAAGATGTCTGTGGGAGTCATTCATGGGTACAGTAGTTAATGGCAACATGGATGAGATTGTCCTAGGAACATGGAGGGTGAGCGAGGCTGGCCTTGTGGGTGTGTGACCCCACACGGCCCTGTGCTCAGAAAAGCTCCATGTTTGCTTCAGTGCTCTACGGCCACCATCTTGGTTTTCTTCATTTTTAAATGAGGCCCCACCCCCACCCCATTTATTTTGCATTGAGCCCAACAAATTAGGGAGCAGTTTTTGCAGGTAAGAAGGACAAAGACAAAAGATTCTGAAAGAGGTGGGTGGTACAAGGGAAGCCTATACCAGATGGGAGGAGATGCAGGATAAGTGGGTGGTAAAAGCAGAATAAGTGAGGGCCCCGGAACGCCCAGTCATGCAGAGGAGTCATTAATGACCTGTGAGGGGCTGAGGGCAGCAGCCTGTTCACACAGTTTGGGAATGAAAAGGACATGTAGACAAGGAAGGCAGACAAAACAGACTTCTCACTTGGTGATACGGTGTGGAGAAAGATCCAGAATCTGACCACTTTTTACGTCTTCTCATGCTCCTATGATAATTCAAACACTCATCAGTTCTTTCTGGACGACAGCATCCTCCAAACTCATCTCCCTCCTTCGTCCTTGCCTTGATTGTCACAGTAATGATGCTGAAATGTAAGTCAGATCATGTCACACCCCTGTCCAGACCCATCAAATCTTCTTCTCTCAGAACATCGAGTCTTCTCTGTGGTCCTCGGGCTCAAGGCCCTGCTCCCCATCTCCTGCCACTCTCCTCGTCCCCGGTCAGCTCCTGGCACACCAGCCTTCTTGAATTCCTCCAACATTCTCAGTTTGCCACCAAGCTTTGCACTAGCCAGTCCCTCAGCCTGGAATGCTCTTCCAGCATGGACACCCTGATTATCTCCGTCTCTTCCTTGGGATCTCAGCCAGATAACCCCTGGCCAGGCTGTCTGTGCCCTCGTCTCCCTACCCTGCTTTATCTTCCTCACAGCTCTTAGCATCACCTGACTTTTTGTCATTACTTTTTTGCTTTTGTCTCCCAACACTTGGACAGTAGATGTCGAGCTTTGTTCACAGCAGCTCCGTTTGCCAGGGCTTGTGGCACAGCAGGAGCTCTAGGGACATGATTTCCCAAACCAAAAATGATGACATGTTGTCTAGTGATGGGGAATATTCATTTGTTTGTGCATCGGTTTGTGTATACCCCTCTTTGTTTCAAAAAAGGATTTAAGGCAGCTTACAAAGATGCATAAAATTCAGCAAGATGACATAAATTAGAAGCAGGTGAGAAAGAAAAAAATGAAAAAGCAAGGGTAAAGCCATAAAATGGAGCCAAGGATGGGACTAATACAAAATAAACATACCATAAACTTTGATCCATTTGCTAGGGGTGGGCCACAAATTTGGCTCTAAAACTTCTAACAGCCAGTGCCAAGATGAAACACGATCAGCTGCACAATTCCCAGGATCCTCAAGATTAAAGCAAACTACTTGCCTAGGAGAAACACCAGCATTCCTGATGTCCTGGAGAACAGAGAGAAATGTCTCCTTTACCCCCTCCCTGCCCCCACCACGCATGCACCCAGAGGACAATGGATAAGACAATGAGCAAAGCGCTCAGAGGCATCTTTGCAGCAGACAGAGCTGCGAGCTTTGTTTCTTACATTCATCAGCGGAGCATAGGGGAGGCTGTCTAACGTGAAATGCAGTGAATTGAAGGGCTAGGGACGCAAGGTTCCATTCAGCTACAAGAGTTCCTGATGCTCTGATTTGTCCGGGGGTAGGTGTGAGTGCAGAGAATGAAGGGTGTGGTCTGCATATCCCGAAAGTAATACTTTGGGGATATTTCATTGGTTTGTTTTGGCTGTGCCTGCAGCTTGCAGAAGTTCCTGGGCCATCAGGGATCGAGGCTGTGCTACAGTAGGGACAATGCCAGATCCCCAACTGCTAGACCACCAGGGAACTTCCACATCCCTAAAGTAATGCTTTTGAGGGAGAGTGTCTGGGCTGGATTCAGGCGTAGACTGGGGAACTGTAAGTTCTCATGACTGGCAACTTCGCTGAAGCTCTTCTGGGTGATAAAGTTTGCATGAGACCCAGTGATCCACCGGATGTCAAAACGGGGAAAGGTTGGACAGCCTTTTGTGAAAATCAAAAATGCCAACCAGGTCCAAGATTCATCCCAGAACATAATGATGGACCCAATGAACCATGCTGTAAGTGACCTGCGCCTGGGAACATTTTTAAGCAGAGCCAGCCAAACGTCAGCCCCCTTTTTATGTGTGTCAGTAGAGTCTTCTGGATGCCTAGCTTTGAACAATCTCCTTCCTGCTAAACCTTCCAAGATCAACCATTCATGAAAGGCAATCCAAGTTCTCTTCAGCGATGACTCGCTGGCGTTAAAAGACAAGGGACAGCACCCAGAGCAGTGACTTTACTGATGGAGTATTTGATCTGAAGTTTTTCTTTCTGGCAATCATTTGAGAGCAGGCACAGCTGTCTCATGAGCCCAAATGCTGAAATCAAGCTGCCCCAGAAAATCTAGGCTGTGGGCTGATAGAAGTTAGAGCAGAGATGAGGTCCCCCCCCACCAGGCCCGTGCCCCACCCTTGATAAGGATCCCAGTCTCTTCCTGGGTGTTGAAAGTTTCCAAGATAACCAAGTGCCCCTCCTCCACGGTCCTGGGAAGGAAGACACTGGGCAAACAAAAACCAAGCCCTGAATAGAGCCCGAGGGCTCCCCGGACAGCGGGGCGGGCTCTGGGCCTGCCAGCAACTCCCACCCCACCGCCTCCCTCAGAGCCCCAGCTCCAGGAAACCAAGTTTTCAGCTTTGCAACCAAGTTGAAGAAATGGATTGCTGGTCCCTCCGGGATCCTCCCTAACTTTTTCTTGACACAGATTGAAATATCCTGTTAAATCCACAAATATTGAGCACCTTCCACGGCCAAAATCTAGTGTATCTGGAGTCCTAGGAAGTCCCCCATCTCACGCATGGCCACCTTGAAAGGTGGCTCTGCCAGAACGGCCTCTGGACCTCCCACCCCTTGAGCAGAACCGCCTCTGTGAAGGCTCAGCCCTGCCTGCTCTCAGCTGTGCCCTCCAGCCTCCTCTGGCCTCTGGCCTTGACCTGAAGGCACGTTCTCCTCCTTCTCCACCCTCTCACTGGCTCTTTGGGGTTAGTCACAATAACTCCTCAGTGATGGGAGATCTCCTTAGATCTGCCCCACAACCATGAGGGGGCAGGTGGTTGGAGGCAAATTGTTATCTCAGTTTCAAAAATAAAGAATCAAAGATCATGGAGTTCCCGTCGTGGCTCAGTGGAAACGAACCTGACTAGCATCCATGAGGACGCAGGTTCGATCCCTGGCCTCTTCTCAGTGGGTTAAGGATCTAGCATTGCTGTGAGCTGTGGCATGGGTCGCAGACTTGGCTCAGATCTGGCATTGCTGTGGCTGTGGTGTAGGCCAGCAGCTGCAGCTCTGATTTGACCCCTTGCCTGGGAACCTCCATATGCTGTGGGTGTGGCCCTAAAAAGACAAAAAAAAAAAAACAAAAAACAAAAAACCCATGGTCTTCTCACAGTCATGCTTCAAGTCCATGCTTCAAGTGAGTGTCCCGACAGGGAACAGAGCCAGACCTCCAGGCTCCCAGAGTGTAACTCACCAAGCCCGCCCAAAGCCAGCTGCTGTTCAGAACATGTCAGCCTCACCAAAGGGCAACCAGAATGCAGGGTGGACAAGGGTGTGTGACGGCGGCGCAGGGCAAGGTTGTGGGGGATGGAGGTCTTGGGATGCCCACTGCCATGTCTTCTGCTGCACTTCATGGGGCCAGGAATGACCCAGCCAGAGACAACTTAAGAGTTTTCCTATCGTAACCCTTCACTTTACAGCTGGGGACGCTGAGGCTCAGAGAGTGGAGAAGCAAGCTGAGGGTTCCTAGGCAGTGCCGAAGCCATGATCAGAGCCGGGCAAAGTGCAGGACTCAGTCAGAACTGGGGGACGATGGAGCACCCCTCGGCGAAGGCTGGGGAGCTCAGATTCTCACTCACCCACTCACACACCTCCCCGACACCTCCTGTGTGTCAGCCCCAACCTGGCCACTAGGGTGTTGGCCAGGTCTTCTGGAAAGAGCATAGGGTTGGTTGGCTATCGACTCCTTCCAGGAAAGACCATCTGTATGGCCTTGGCCTTGCCCGTTAACCTTGGAGAGTCTGTTCTCAGCCTTTACCACAAAATTGATCTGAATGAGCACCAGGTCTTTTGGACCCAGGGGCCAGGTTCCCTGGTGGTTTAGCAGTTAGAACTTGGCGCTTTCACCACTGCAGTCTGGGTTCCGTTCCTTGGTCTGGGAACTGAGATTCCACATCAAGCCACTGCACATCGTGGCCAAATGGGGGAGAGGGGTGGGGAGTCATAAGCCCAGGGAGTTCCCACTATGGCCCAACGGGATCCATGATGTCTTGGGACGTGGGTTTGATCCCCGGCCTGGCACAGTGGGTTAAGTATCTGGCTTTGCCACAGCTACACCTTGAGTCGAAGCTATAGCTTGGATCTGATCCCTGGCCCGGGAAGTCCATGTGCAACAGGGTGGTCAAAAAAAGAAAAAAAGTAGTAAGCCCCTTGGAGAAATGAGAGGTGGCTGAGTAAGGTGAGATATGATGGCAGGTCTGAATGAACACATAAGGGTTGGCTGCAGTGGGAGGTGGGTGGAGGAAGGCTGCCCTGAAGCAAGCAGGAGGAGGCAGCACCCTGAGGGGAAAGGGGAACAGGAGCCCTGAGCTGGGAAGAAGACAGAGAGCAGGTGGAAGCACGCTCAGGGCTCCGTGAGGTTGCAGCCCAGGCCCTGGAATGTCCAGTTCCTTCTTCCTCCAGATGGAGAGGCCGAGGTCCACCTTGAATTTGATCAACCTGGAATGGCTCTTGCTGCACATTTTTATAGGCAGGGTGTGATCACTGCTTCACAATTGACCTGTACCCTTGGCGTTGAGAGCCCCAACTTGCAGATAAGAAAATGGAACTGGGGGAGTTCCCATCATGGCTCAGCAGTAATGAACTCAACTAGTATCCATGAAGCCTCAGGTTCAATCCCTGGCCTCACCTAGTGGGTTAAGGATCCCGTGTTGTTGTGGCTATGGTGTAGGCTGGCAGCTATAGCTCCAATTCAACCCCTATCCTGGGAACCTCCAGAGGCCTCAGGCGCAGCCCTAAAAAGACCGGGAAAAAAAAAAAGAGAGAGAGAAAAGAAAAGAAAATAGAGGCCACAAAAGCCAAGTCAGAACAGAATCTGAACAGAAGCGGGGGTGGCAGGGGCTGGACCAGCTCAGCTCTCCCCACTGTGTGGCCTTGGCCCCAACATACCCCACCTCATGACTAGACTCCCATGTCCCAGATTGGGAGAAACTCATGAAGAGAGGTTTGGAATCAAAGGCTGCTTCCCGTCAGAAAATCAGATGTGTTCTGTCCCAAACATCAACATTTTGTGTTCAGTCCTAAAGTCACCCCCATGCTCATCTTTTCATTCATTTCACTCATCAAACCCACACGTAATGAGATCCGTGTGCGCCAGGCTCTGGGCTGCACTGCAGTTTTACAGTTTCTCTAGGGCACAGGCATTAAAATGATCTCACCTGTTATTATTAGGTTGCACTCAAGCATCGCTGGAATGACTAAACATTCCCCAAACCTTCACGTGAGCCCCCCGAACCCTCAGGAAGAGCTGTGTCCTCTGCTCCTCACATCAGGGAGAGGACCAGAGCCTGTGGGAGCTGGGGGGGGGAGGGGCGGGGAGAGAAAGACAGCTGTAAAAGTGACGAAGTCACCCCGGGAGAAGTCCTTCTCCATCATTACAGAGGATCTTAATTAAGGTCCCCGGGAGCCGATGCCGAAAACAAGCAGCTGCTGTGGGAACCAGATCTGGCGGGGATGGCGAGGCCGCCCAGAGGTGCTGGGTGTTTGTGCCTCACCTGTCATTAAGGAGTGGGAAATCGCCCCACATCAAAGCCAGCCAGGAAGGAATGTGACAAATGCCATTCACCTTAAAGTCGGTAATGAAAATAAGTGCCAGAGTCTGCCAACCATTGTGTGTGAAAACTCCTGGGGGAAAGGAGATCCCCAGAGACAGGCAAGGTGTGTCTGGCCAGGAAGCAGAGAGAGATGCCAGGATCTGGGAACAGAGTCCTGCCTCGGCGGCAGTGGTCTTAACCCGGATGCCTCTGCTGCCCTTTGACCTTTATCTAGGTCACCCCTTTCTGCCCACCGTCCCCCACCCCAACCCTGCCCAGTTACCTAACAGGGTTCCTTCGCTCCCCGTGGCTGCCTGCTGAGTCAGAGCCGTGGCAAGAGAGGCAGAGGTCAGAGCTTGGTCACCCCAGAAGCTGACACTGGGTCATCCTTGTTTTCCTGTGGTGAATCCCGATTTCCCCCTTCTGGGTGGAAGTTATTTTCTCTCTTTTCTATTCGTGATGTAGGTAATCCCAGACCCTCCCCCAGGAAAGAAAGAAAGGAAGGAAAGTAGGGAGAGGAAGGAAAGAAGGAAGGAAGGAAGAGAAAGGAAGGGGAAAGAAAGAAAGAAAGAAAGAAAGAAAGAGAAAGAAGAAGAAAGAAAGAAAGAAAGAAAGAA
>NW_025927425.1:0-30698 GCF_016906955.1 Phacochoerus africanus | reverse complement strand
AGCTCCTGGATTAGGAACATTGGAGGCCTGAATCTCTTCCAGAAGTACTCTTAGGCTTCCAGGTGAGATAATTAAGCCAACCTTCAGCTTACTGGTGGGAATCTGGGGACAAGGAGGTATGGGGCAAGGGACATGAGGTCAGAGCCAGGTAAAGGCAGGTGTATGTGAGGTAAGCCATGTATGTGGGTATGCACCAGGCAGGCCAATTAAGGACAGGTAAAATAGTGCCCCCCCAGCCAGCAAATATTTCACATCCACCTTCACCATCCCCACAAGATTCCCCGCTTCTGCAATATTTTTTCTCTGTGTTTTCCACTACAGCAAGAGGTCAACCTCCCTCTCATTCTCCCCCACTTCTTTTCATAGCAATTTCATGACAACTTAGCCCAGTCACATCCCCTGATCTAACAAATATTGCATAACTTGCAGATCATTCTACTCTCCCTGCCATGCAACTCCAATGTTGCCTTCCATATCTTAAGGAATTCTATTCTTCCGCATGAATTTTACATGAATTATTTTCAATGGACTTATTCTGCAAAGCTCCCTGTATCTGATCTATGAACACAGTGGGCGCTTGGGGGAGTACAGAGGGGGTATTGACCCCTCCTGAATCTGTGGAGGTGGGAGGGGCTGGTCAAATTTCC
Organism: Phacochoerus africanus; assembly: GCF_016906955.1. NCBI lineage: Eukaryota > Metazoa > Chordata > Mammalia > Artiodactyla > Suidae > Phacochoerus > Phacochoerus africanus. The sequence continues at coordinate 30,051 of NW_025927425.1, read as the reverse complement.
TGCTGGACTGTAGGGCAGGGTGCAGTGGGCAGAAGGTCAGGCAGGTAGAGGAGCTGAGGCTCACCCCCAGGAGGCGCTCTCAAGCCAGAACTTTTTGCTTTCTGCTCTCATTCTCCTCCCAGTGTCCTGTGGGTGCCAGAGTAGCCAGAAGCTGCAGGAGCTCAGATACTATTGTATTTTCCAAGGAACCAAGCAACCTGTCCAACTACATATGGAGCTCCTGAGAAGAAGCCTCAGTTACTGAGAGAATAGTCCAAGGTAGCCATATATTACATGCCTAACAGTTTCTTTGTTTGTTTATTTTATTTTTTATTTTTTTAGTCAGAACATTCATGGAAGTTCCCAGGCCTGGCATCAAATTGGAGCTGGCAGCTGCTGGCCTATACCTCAGCCACAGCAAACTTGGATCTAAGCCACACCTCTACCCGACACCACAGTTTGCAGCAAAACCTGGGGCCAAGGATTGAATTCACATCTTCATGCATAATATGTCAGGTTTAGCCCATTGAGCTACAATGGGAACTCAAGGAATTGTTTTGTTTTGGTTTATTTTTTAAATTTTTATTACTCAAAGAATTTATTACATTTATAGTTGTACAATGATCATCACAATCCAATTTTATAGGATTCCCATCCCACAACCCCCAGTGCATCCACCAACACCCCTAATTGTCTCCGTTGGAGACCATAAGTTTTTCAGTCTCTGAGTAAATATCTATTCTGCAGAGAACTTCATTCTGTCCTTTTCTTCAGATTCCACATGTCAGCAGAAGCATTTGATGTTGGTGTCTCATTGTATGGCTGACTTCACTTAGCATGATAATTTCTAGGTCCATCCATGTTGCTAAAAATGCCAGTATTTCATTCCTTTAAATGGCTGAGTAATATTCCATTGTGCACAAGTACCACCCCTTCTTGTTCCACTCCTCTGTCGATAGACATTTAGGTTGTTTCCATGTCTTGGCTATTGAAAAGAGTGCTGCAATTAACATTGGAGTTCATGTGTATTTGCCAGTTGTGGTATTCTCTGGCTAGGTGCCCAGGAGTGGGAATGCTGGGTCAAATGGTAGTTCGAGTTTTAGATTTCTGAGGAATCTCCATATTGTTTTCCACAGTGGTTGCACCAATTTACAATTGCACCAAAAGTGTCATAGGCTTCCGTTTTCTCCACACTCTCTCCAGCACTTATTGTTTGTAGGTTTTTGATGATGGCCATTCTGGCTGGTGTAAGGTGGTGCCTCAATGTGGTTTTGATTTGCATTTCTCTAAGGATGAGTGATGTTGAACATCTTTTCATGTGTTTCTTGGCCATCTGTATGTCTTCACTGGAGAACTGTCTGTTTAGATCTTCTGCAACATTTTTTGATGGGGTTGTTTGTTTTTTGGTATTAAGCTGCAGAGGGTGTTTATAAATTTTGGAGATGAATCCCTTGTCAGTCGATTCACTTGCAAAGATTTTCTCCCATTCTGTGGGTTGTCTTTTCACTTCATTTAGGGTTTCCTTTGCTGTGCAGAAACTTTTAAGTTTGATGAGGTCCCATTTGTTTATTTTTGTTTTTATTCTCAATACTTTAAGAGGTTGTATCTGAGAAGATGTTTGCTGTGGTTTATGTCAGAGAGCATTTGACCTATGTTTTCCTCTAAGAGTTTTAGAGTGTCTGATCTTCCATCTAGGTCTTTAATCCATTTGGAGTTGATTTTTGTGTATGGTGTTAGGGAGTGCTCTAATTTCATTCTTTTCCATGTGGCTGTCCAGTTTTCCCAGCACCGCTTATTGAACCAGCTGTCCTTTCTCCATTGTATCTTCTTGCCTCCTTTGTCATAGATAAGTTGGCAGTAGGTGCTGTGGGTTGAATTCTGGGCTTTCTCTCCTGTTCCACTGATCTCTATTTCTGTCTTTGTGCCAGTGCCATACTGGTTTAATGATTGTTGCTTTGTAGTATAGTCTGAAGTCCAGGAGCCTGATTCCTCCAGCTCCATTTTTCTTTTTCAGGAAGTCTTTGGCTCTTCTGGTTCTGTTGTGCTTCCAAACAAACTTTAAACTATTTTTTTTCAAGTTCTGTGAAAAAATGTCCTGGTAATTTGATAGGGATTTCCTTGAATCTGTAGATTGCCTTAGGTAGTATAGTCACTTTGATAATATAAACTGTTCCAATCCATGAGCATGCTATATCTTTCCATCTATTTGTGTCATCTTTTCATTTCTTTCATCAGTGTCCTTATAGTTTTCAGAGTACAGGTCTTTTGTCTCTTTAGGTAGGTTTACTCCTAGGTATTTGATTCTTTTGGACTGTGATGGTAACGGGATTGCTTCCCTAATTTCTCTTTCTGACCTTCTGTGTTAGTGTATAGAAATGCCATCAATTTCTGTGAATTAATTTTGCATCCTGAGACATTGCCAAATTCATGGATGAGCTCTAACAGTTTTCTGGTAGAGTCTTTAGGCTTCTCTAGGAATAGTATCATGTCATCTGCAAGTAGGGATTCTTTTACTTCTTCCTTTCAAGTTGGATTCCTTTTATTTCTTTTACTTCTCTGATTGCCATGGCTAGGACTTCCAAAACTGTGTTGAAGAGTATTGGTAAGAGTGGACCTCCTTGTCTTGTCCCTGATCTCAGTGGGAATTCTTTCTGCTTTTCACCATTGAGAATGATGTTCGCTGTGGATTTGTCATACATGGCCTTTATCATGTTGAGGTAGGTTCCCTCTATGCTGTCCTTCTGAAGGGTTTTTGTCAGAAATGGGTGTTGGATTTTGTCAAAGGCTTTTTCTGCATCTATTGAGATGATCATGTGGGTTTTATTCTTCAGTTTGATAATGTGGTGTATCACACTGATGGATTTATGGATATTGAAGAACTCTTGCATCCATGGGAGAAGTCCCACTTGATCATGATGTACAATCCTGTTAATATATTCTTGGATGCAGTTTGATAGTATTTTGTTGAGGATTTTTGCATCGATGTTGATCAGTGAAATTGGCCCATAGATTTCTTTCCTTTTTTTTTTTTTTTTTTTTTTTTTGTTGTTGTTGTCTCTCTCTGGTTTTGGTATCAGGGTAATGGTGGCCTTATGGAATGAGTTTGGGAGTATCCCTTCCTCTGCAATTTTTTGGAATAGTTTCAGAAGGATATATGTTATATCTTGTACAAATGTGTGATGGAATTCACCTGTGAAGCCATCTGGTCCTGGACTTTTGTTTGTTGGAAGTTTTTAAATCACAGTTTCAAGTTCAGTTCTTGTGTTTGGTCTATTCATCTTTACTATTTCATCTTGGTTTAGTCTTGGAAGATTGTACCTTTCTAAGAATTTGTCAATTTCTTATAGATTTTCCATTTTATTGGCATATAGTTGCATATAGTAGTCTCTTATGATCCTTTGTATTTCCGTGATGTCCATTGTTATTTCTCCTTTTTCATTTCTAAGTTTATTGATTTGAGTCTTCTCTCTTTTTTGCTTGATAAATCTGACTAAAGGCTTATCAATATTGTTAATCTTTTCAAAGAACCAGCTTTTCATTTCATTGATCTTTTCTATTGTTTTCTTTGCTTCTAATTAATTGATTTCTGCTCTGATCTGTATGATTTCTCTCTTTGTACTAACTTTAGGTCTTCTCTGTTCTTCTCTCTTGAGCTGCTTTAGAAGTAAAGTTAGCTTGTTTATTTGAGCTTTTTCTTGATTCCTGAGGTGGGCTTGTATTGCTATAAACTTTCCTCATAGAACAGCTTTTGCTGCATCCCATAGGTTTTGGAGTGTCATATCTTCATTGTCATTTGCTTCTGGGTACTTTTTAATTTCCTCTTTGATTTCTTCAGTGATCCATTGGTTGATTAGTAGCATGTTGTTGAGTCTCCACGTGTTTGTGGTTTTTGCCATTCTTTTCTTGTTGTTGATTTCCATTCGTATAGCATTGTGGTCAGAAAAGATGCTTGATGAGATTTCAATTTTCTTAAAGTTACTAAGGTTGGATTTGTAGCCCATGATGTGATCAGTCTTAGAGAATGTTCCATGTCTACTTGAGAAGAATGTGTATTCTGTTCCTTTTGTATGGAATGTCCTATAAATATCTATTAAGTCCATCTGGTTTAATGCATCATTCAGGGTCTGTGTTTCCTTATTGATTTTCTGTCTGGTTGATCTGTCCATTGCTGTAAGTGGAGTGTTAAAGTTCCGGACTATGATTGTGTTATTTTCGATTTCTCCTTTTAAGGTTGTTAGTAGTTGCCTTATGTATTGTGGTGAACCTGGGTTGGGTGCGTAGATATTTAAAATTGTAATATCATCTTCTTGGATTAGTCCTTTGATCATTATGTAATGTCCTTCTTTGTCCCTTAAAATATTCTTCATTTTAAAGTCTATTTTGTCTGATATTAGTATTGCTACTCCAGCTTTCTTTTGATCCTCGTTTGCATGAAATATTTTTTTCCATCCTCTCACTTTCAATTTGTATGTGTCCCTAGAAGTGAAGTGGGTATCTTGAAGACAGAATATGTATGGGTCTTTTTTTTGTATCCACTTAGGCAGTCTGTGTCTTTTGGTTGGGACATTTAGTACATTAACATTTAAGGTAATTATTGATATGTATGTTCTTATTGCCATTTTATTAATGGCTTTGGATTTGCTTTTGTGGCTTTTTTTTTTTATTTTCTTGTTCTTTTAGCCTAGAGAAGTTCCTTTAGTATTTGTTGTAAGGCTGGATTAGTGTTGCTGAATTCTCTCAACTTTTGCTTATCTCTGAAGGTTTTGATTTCTCTCTCCTTCAAATCTGAATGAGAGCCTTGCTGGGTAGAGTAATCTTGGTTGGAGGTTTTTTCCTTTCATTACGTTGAGTATATCATGCCACTCCCTTCTGGTCTGCAGAGTTTCTGTTGAAAAATCTGCTGATAGCCTTATTGGGGTTCCCTTGTATGTTATATGTTCCTTTTCCCTAGCTGCTTTCAAGATTTTCTCTTTGTCTTTAATTTTGGTCAGTTTGATTAATATGTCTCGGTGTATTCTTCCTTGGGTTTATGTTATATGGTACTCATTGTGCTTCCTCGATTTGAGTGAGTGATTCCTTCCCCTTGTGAGGGAAGTTTTCGGCTATTACCTCTTGAAATATTTTTTCCGTCTCCTTCTCTCTCTCTCCTCCTTCTGGCTCCCCTATAATATGGATGTTGGTGCATTTAACGATGTCCCAGAGTTGTCTGAGACTCTCTTCATTTGTTTTCAATCTTTTTTCTCTTTTCTGTTCCACATCCTTAAATTCCACTACTCTGTCCTCCACCTCGCTTTCATTCTTCTGCCTCCTGTATTCTGCTGTTAGCTCCTTCTAGTGAATTTTTTATTTTAGTTATTGTATTTTGCATCTCTTCTTGTTTAAGTTTTATATCTTGTATCTCTTTGGTCAGTGTTTCCTGTAAGTTATCCATCTTTGCCTCCAGTTTATTTCCAATGTCTTGCATCATCTTCAGCATCAACAGTCTAAAGTCTTTTTGCTGGAGGCTGAGAATCTCCTCATCACTTAGCTGATTTTCTGTTTTTTTTCCTTTCTCCCTCATTTGAGTTATAGTCCTCTGTCTTTTCATTTTGATAGGTTTTTGGTGTGGTGACCTTCTTACAGGTAATAGAGTTGTAGCCTCTCTTACCTCTGGTGTCTGCCCCCCTGTGGATGAAGTTGGTATGGGGGCTTGGTGTAGGCTTCCTGATGGGAGGGGCTGATGCCTGCCCCCTGGTAGGTGGAGCTGATTCTAATCTCTCTGGTGGGAGGGGCTTAGTGTCTGGATGGGATTAGACACAGCTGTGTGCCTGAGGGGTCTTTAGGGAGCCTGTTTACTGAGGGACGGTGCTGTGAACCCACCTGGGTTGCTGTTTTCCCTGGGTCTTCTCAGTGCTGAGTGACAGGTGGGGCCAGGTTTTCCCCAAATGTCCACCTCCAGAGAAAGGCTGAATATTCCCAATAGCTTTGCTTTCAATGTCCTTCCCTCACAACATGCCACATTCACCCCTGTTTTCCCAGGATATCCTATAGGAATTGCAGACAAGTTTGACCCAGTTTCCCATGGAGACTGCTTTGCCCTGGGACCCAGTGCACGTGAAAGTCTGTGTGCACCTTTTAAGAATGGGTTCTCCATTTCCCCCAGTCCCGTGGAGCCCCACTGGCCTTAAATGCCAGATGCTCCAGGGGCTCTTTCTCCCAGTGCCACATCCCGCATGTGAGGGATTGATGTGGGGCTCAGAACTCTCACTCCTGTAGGTGAGTCTCTGTGAACCAGTTAGTTTTCAGTCAGTGGAGCTTCCCACCAGGGGGGTATGGGGTTGTTTATATCGTGAAATTGTCCCTCCTACCTCTTGATGTGGCCTCCTTTTTTATTAAGTAGGATATTTTTTTTTAAAGTTTCCAGTCCATTTGGGTGGATATTGCTCAGCTTTTAGTTGTGAATTTTGTTGTTTTTAGAAGAGAAGTTGAGCTCCATTCCTTTTATTCTGCCATTTTAATCCTCTCCCTCCCACCTCCTCTTTAATTTACTTTTTAAAGGCTCAGCTGCAAACACATTCACATTCTGAGGTGCTGGGGGTCAGGGCTTCAACATAGGGATTCAGGGCATGGGGCACTTTAGTTGATAATATGCTGTAAACATGAATGGAAGGCATTCTTTTTTTGGGGGGGTATTATTTGTGGACTAAAAACAACAAAAAAATAGCATAACCTAAAATTTTAGAGTCGTATATTATTTGGTGGACAAAATACAAAACGTATTTGGTATGCCTGGGACACAGCATCTCAGATGGGTATGAGGAGCAGCTCCAAAAATGCAAAGCAGTAATCATAGTGGTTTTTGCAAAAAAGAACAGGTGGTCAGAACATCAAGGGATTACTTTTAATTAAAGAAATCCAGACATCTAAAATTAAGGAAATTGGCACTTTTTTACATATGGGAAGATGCATAAGCCAGGGATCATTGAAATCATTCCTTTGATAGGCATCTCATCCATCTGGTACCAGTATCCTGTGCTTTCTAATCCTGAGTCTCTTTAGGATGCACTGTGGGGGGACTGAGGGCTAGATGGCAGGCATCCTGTTTCCATCCTGAGTTCCCTAAGGGTTCATGGTCCATGGTTGGGTGGCTGCAGTGGGATGGGTTGATGGCTGCAAAATCCTTTGTGTACATACATGTGAGGCAGATTTTGTTCTTTTTTTTTTTTACATTTTTATGGCCACACCTGTGGCACATAGACATTTCTGAGCTAGGGGATGAGTCAGAACTGCAGCTGCCATCCTACACCACAGCCATGGCAACATTGGAGCCAATCCACATTTGCAAAGTACACCTTAGCTTTAGGGCAATGTCAGATCCTTAACTCACTGAGCAATACCTGGGATAGAACCTGAATCCTTAAGGATGGTATGTTGAGCTCTTAACCCACTGAACCATATGGGCACTCCAGGATTTTTTTTTCATTGATAAGGTATTGCCCTGTCTAAACACCACCCTATAGTAGGGCTTTTATCTCTGAGTCTGGCCACTCCCACCTTCTATGACTCTTGGTTTCCCCTCAAGCTGGGTCACCTGGAGCATGGTGGCCAAGCCTGTGGTTACCAGAAGCAGAAAGAAGCAGAACTGAAGGAAGGGGAGGCAGGCACAACCCAGGGGAACCAGGTAGGTGTATTAGTTTCCTTTGCAGTTTAGCAATTAGACTTCTAGGAACTTTAATAATAAAGCCTTGCTTTCTAGTGGTGGCTACTAGTTCCAGTTCCACTGGCTCTGGAGTGTGGAACAGCATGAATGATGGAGATGGAGAACAGATTTTTGGTTGCCAAGAGGGAGGGGGAGGAACTGAGTGTTTAGGTTTAGTAGATGCAAACTGTAGATAAGCAATGAGATTCTTCTAGATAGCACAGGGAACTGTGTCTGATCACTTGTGATGGAACATGATGGAGGATAATATGAAAAAATGAATATGTGGATGTATGGTTATGTCACTGTGCTGTATAGTAGAAATTGACAGAGCATTGTAAATTAACTATAGTAAAAAATTGTAAGTAAAAAAAGGCTGAGAGAGGCTTCCTTAATCTACCTACCAGGGTTCAGCTGAGTGAGAAGGGTTTCCTGACACCTCTCTAAGTCCCTCCCAATGCACGCCTATTGTCTGAGCTTTATCCACCTTGACAGCTGCCAGCCAGTGCCATGGAAGGAGCAGACGGTTGCACCAGCCCTCACCCTTCCCCATCCACATCTCTAGAAGCAGGAGCTCAGCTCAACCATTGCTGGATCATCCTCCCCAGGTTTCAGTGTCTTCATGGCTCCTCTTCTCCCTATACTTGGTCTCTGAAACCCAATTCTCTCTTTAAATAATTCCCCACCAACATTGATAGGACAAAAGCATGTTTATCCCCTACTCCTCCCACCCCACTTGTTAGGAGTTAATCTACTTGATAATTTGGAGAATAAACTGTGGGACAGGTCATGGGGCTTTTGCTTCCCTTGTAAATGTGCTGCTGTGTCAGTGCCCTGGGGCAGCCCAGACCAAGGGTCACTGTCCTGATGCTGAAACAACAGACATTTGGATGCTCCTGGTTCTGGAAGTCCCAGTCCAGAATCAAGTGTTGTCAACTGAATACAAAAAAAAACACACCCTAAAATCTGAGAATTATGTTTTATTCAGTGGAACAGCTCAGAAATGGCAAGGGGGGAGCCAGGATATGCAGGAGTTTTTGCAACAATGGCCAGGCAGTCAGAACATCAAAAGCATACTGTTAACTAAGAAAACACACTTCAAATTCATATCCTTATTTATTTTCTCTGTATGGGAAGATGCAAGAAGCTGGGCTGGTTGGACTCATCCCTTTCCTGTGCAGCTTAGTTACCTGAACTCAGAATCCTACTCCCTTTAGTGTGCAGTCTTTGTGGCTGCAGTGGTTGAGGGCTTGGTGACTTTAGCATCCTTTGTTCACTGATATGGCAGGTGACACCTTCCCTCCACAGTGTCTCATAGTCACACCCTCTGAGGGTCTAAGGGATGATACCCAACCACCACCCCCTGCTTCTGGCCCCTACAATCTTGTGAGAGCTTTTGGTATTTGTGGGCAAGGGGTTGCCTCCCTCCTGTCTCTGTCTCTGTCATCACATGGCTTTTCTCATTCTTTCTCTTCTCTGTCCCAAATCTCACCTCCCTTCTTGCTCATAAGGACACTGTCATTGGATCTATGGCCCACCCTAAATCTGGCATGGTATCACCTCCAGATTCTTAAATGAATCACATCTGCAAAGACTTTATTTCCAAAGAAGGTCACACTCACATACATTCTAGGGAGGCAGCACATGGAAAAATCTCTTGTGGAGGGGGGCACCACTTTTTGCACTACAGCTTGTTTCTGCCAATGGTGCCTCTCTGCTCTGTGATGCAGGGCTGGGGCCCCCCTACCCTCTGCTTCCTGAGAGATTCTATAAATAGGAGGCACTAAAGACCACCTGGAAGGCAGAAGGAGGAGGCAGTCTCCCTGAATCCCTGCATCATCAGCCCCCCAGTTGCAACAGAAAGTGCCTCAACCCTCCAGCTCCATCCATACAGTGCCCTGTTGTGGTGCCAGAGCAGCCAGCAGACACCCTTCCCAGCCTGCAGGGCCTCCTGTGAAAACATCCTAGTTCTAAAAAATCACTCACCCACTGTTCCTGCAGCCAAGGGCAGCTGGCTGTTTCTACCCTCTGCTCTTTTTCTGCTTCCCAGCTCCCAGCAATGTGTAACATCCTCCCTCTTTTCAAAGCCTCCTTTGGCGTACCTCTCTGGTGTGGAATCTCTTGCCCAGACAGGCATACTAATCTGTCCTGAAAGGTCAAAGTTTAAGGTTGCCCATGGAACATTCCGCAGCCCCTGGGGGAGGAAATAATACCGGTTAGCACTAAAAAGAGGCACAGTAGGAGAGCGTGAACAAAGTAGGTTACAAACATAGGGAAACATGACATCAAGTGGAGAAGAGTCAAATTCCTAACCAAAATAACACCTTACCAAGATGGATGATGATGCCACAAGCCACCTCCCAGAACCCCAGCCAACCACATTCTCTATTTCACTTCCCATGTGGAACTGTAGCTGCCATTCTCTTGGGCTTTGCAGTAGCCACTGATTGTGGGAAGGCAGTTTCTGTCCAAGAGGGCTTGCTCTGCATGGACTCATTTCCATCCAGGTGCCATGACCCCTTTCCAGGCACTTCAACATTGCAGCAGGATGGCAATGAGACCCCTCAAGGGGGATCTGTGGCCAAAGAGAGGCAGGACAAGTCTCTTCCCAGAGTCACTCAGCCCGTGGTAACCAGATAAGCCCTCAGAGCCAGCACTGTAGGTCTCAAGGCAGAATGATGCTGCCCCTTCCTCACCCTGGCAGATACCCCTTATCCCCTCTCTTTTCCCTCAGATTGGAGTGAGCTGAAAACTGTGATTTCAGTGTGTTCTTTCATCTATTAAATGCATTTTCAGCCACAGTCTTATTTGGTCTGATCCCCAGAAACACTGTGGTAAGTTTTGGGGACTGGTGTTCATTGTCCCACCAGAGAGAGAAGACAATGGAACTCAGAGATGGCAAGCAACTTGCCTGGAGATTCAAAGCCTCTTCTCTACCTAAAAGGAAAATTCCTGAGATGTAAGAGCTCTGTGTGTATGAGCTGTGGTGATTCAAGAATGGGCCTCACTCTGGCATCCACTGCCCCACTGTAGCCAGACAACACTGCAGGGTGCCCCCAGGGCAGGGAACAGACCATAGTCCTCCATCCCTGCACCCATGTGCCCTGCACCAGGACACCAAGGTCATGCTTCCTACAGACTGTTCTTAGCCAACAACATAGTGGGTAGGATGCCTGGGCAGACCTGCTCCTTGGAGACATGGGACTCCTCTGATAAGTGATTTTGGCTCCAGGGCTCCCTAACTGTTTTGCCAATTGCATGGTTTCCAGGGCACCCACACAGGTCTTGATCCTGTACCCAGCCTTGGACTTGAACAACAGCCTGACATTTCCCCCAGCCTTGTCCCTGTTTCCTCTCACACATCTATTTTTCATAATACAATCCTAATATCTATCAAACTTAAAAAATGCACATGAGACTTGTGATTTAAGTTTTATTCTGGGCACAATGAGGATTAGATCCTGGGAGGCAGCATTTGCTAGCTCTTGTGAAATTTCTCCAAAGAGGCAGAGGGGAAGATCAGTATAAATGTGATTTTGGTGAAGGGGGAGGTACGCACAACCAAGCCCATGTTTTGCAGAAGGCTTCTGCTACTCTCATGAATGTCACCACTAGTCATGAAGAACAGAAGTCACCATGAAGGACTTTTGTGATGTTTCTAGATATAAGGAGATGAAAGGATTGGGTTGAAAAATCTTATGACAATATCTAACCATCTGAAGGCCTGTTCTGCCAGTTTTCCCAGAGCAGAGCACACCACACTCCTGATCTCCACTCCTTTCAGGGGTGTTGAGGGTCAGCAGCTACAGCAGCTCAAGACTCAGTCCATGTAGAGGCAGATGGCAGCTTCTAATCTCCAGGTCACACACCTTTACTCCCTCTTGGTGTCTGCTCCTTGGTGGACCCAGATTAATACAGGCCAATTCCATATATTTTCTGCATGATAGAATGAATAGCTTAATTCTCATGAAACTGGATAGGCTTATCTTCCTGTAAAAATAACAGAAATTAAATTAAATTGCACTCTTTCCCCACTCAATTTCCAAAGCAAACATAAAACTGTGCTCCCCACAATGTTTCCTCTCCCACTTTTGTCCACTTAGTGGCCTTATCTACAAAGTGGCCAAGATGAGTGTCCCAGCCATGTTCCTCAGGGGCATGTATTCCTTATAGGACATTTGCTGAGACCTCTTAGTGGCATTTGAAATAGTGCCCTGGTCTGGAAGCCCATCGATGGTTGTCCTGTAACCCAGAGCTTCTCTCATGGCCAGGGAGTGTACACTTTTTCCCGATAGGAGAGGGACACGCATCAGTGAATGTACATATGGAGACAGCCTCTTTGTCCCTTCTTTCAGGGCACTGGACTGCTCAAATTTTATTGGCATAAGTGGTTGTTTACATAGACAGTTTCTCAGTACAGACTACATCACAGTGTTAAAAGTACATTGGTTAACTACTACTTCATATTTTAAGATCTTTATCTTAACTAAACTTAGTGAGTACAATTTAAGGGCAATCTGGTACAATACATCATGTGGAAAGGAGGAGACTCAGTACAAATCATCCCATGGCCAGCCAGTATTTACAATTTGAAGAGTTCACAGACACAAGAATTTGGCATTCACAAATCTTGTTTTTAGGATGGTGCTTATCTTTAAAGCATTAGGGCAGGGAGACAATGTTAAGTAAATATAAACCAACTTATCTAAACTAGCTATCACTTAAAAGCTTTTAAAATCAAGGACAAAACTCACAGCTAGGTTTTATGGATAATATGTGTCTAACTTCTATGAACTTCATTAAGATTCTAACTCTAAAGTTTACTGTATAACTAGTTAGTAGATAAACACTATGTCTTAAGTTGGATTTAAATAGAGGAAAGTCCTTCAGGATGAAATTCTTATTATATTATTGTTGTAATTTTGTTAAATCACAAATCACCCCAGGAAAATAAGAATGGAAAATAAGAATAATAAGTAAATAATCAGGAAAGACTGAGGAAAACTGAATAACAAATAAAACAGCAGGAAAGACTAGGTCACCTGAGAAACAATCCATGTTCTCCAATGCAAAAACGGAAATTGTCTTCCCAGGAAAGCCCCAATTCTTCCCCATAAACGTCAAAATGAGAGCTGTGTAAACTGAGGCCTGCCCTTGGATTGTACCATGCAGGCAGGCTTTCATCCTGACCAGAAGACCACCTTTGGAATGCATCATTCAGGCAGGCTTTTATCCTGATCTGAAGCCCACCTTTGGCTTGTACCATTCAGGTGAGCTCCCTTCCTTGGTTAGGAACCTGCCTTCAGGTTTTACTGCCATCAGACAAGGTCCTTTTTTCAAGTCCCTGCATTTTCTCAGCTCTCTGCACAGAGCAATCCCCCAGCAGTGCATCTGGGCTCCCTGTCTGTCATGGAGCCAAGCAAGGTGGGTGACTCCTGAGAGCTTATCTATGCTGCCTCATGTCTTTTAGAACCCTTTGGTGGGAATGGAAAAAGAAGACTGGTTCATTGGAAATGAAGTTCAGAAAAATCAAATGAATGTCAACCTGCTATATCTCATCTCTTGGATGGCCTTCACCAACTGAAATAACATGGAAAATGTAGGCTGCAGCTTCTGTTGGGGGTGTTCCTCTCAAGGGGCCCCCACCAATGCTGAATGACAGCCCTTCTACCTGGCACCCAGCAAGAGTTGGACCACTGGCATCTAGTGCTCTCCCAGCATCTATTGGCCCTGGATACTTATAGACTCTGCATCTTAGTACCAAACACATGGTTTATGGAGTCAGAGACCTGGGCCTGAATCCTGTCTCTACCATTTATTATTTACATCATTCTGGATTAGTAACTTGGCTCTTTGGCCCTCAGTTTCCTAATCTGTGTAAAGTAGCAGTACAATTTTTTAGGCCACATAGTTCTGTGGTGACAATTAAAGGAGATGATGGATAAAAAATTCCTTAATACACTACACACCAATTAGGATGTCTGTTATTTTAAAACATACTCACACACACAAACAAAGACATGCACTCCACCCCCATTCCCAGAAATGACAAATGCTGGTGAAAATGAGGAATTAGAAAATGAGAACTCTCAAACACTCTAGGTGGGAATGTAAATGGTACAGCCACCACAAAGGACAGTATGGCATTTCCTAAAAAAAAGAAAAAAAGGTAGAATTACCATATGGTCCAGCAATCCTCCTGGCTGTGTCCACAATGAACTGGAATCAGGGTCAGGAAGAGATATTTGTACACATGTATTCACAGCAGCACAACACAATAGCTAAATTTAGAAATGGGAGTTTCTGCTGTGATGCAATGGATTAATAACCCAGCTGCAGCATCTCAGGTCACAGAAGGTGTTCAGGTTCAATCCCCCACCTGGCACAGTGGGTTAAGGATCTGGTGTTGCCACAGCTGTGGTGTAGGCCCACAGCTGCAGCTCAGATTGAATTCCTGGCCCAGGAACTACCACATGCTGTGGGTATGGTCAAAGATAAAAAAAAAAAGTCATAAGATTAAAAAAAAAGGACCCAAGCATCCCTCAAAGGATGATTGAATAAGCACAGTGTGGCCCATTCATACAGTGGAATATAACACAGCCATAAAAAGAAAGGAATTATGACATAGGCTATGAGGATGAACCTTGATGCTAAGTGTAATAAGACCATCAAAAAAGGGAAAATCATATGTGATTCCACTTATTTGAGGACCTAGAGTCATCAAATTCACCAAGACAGAAAGTAGGCTTGGGGGTTTAAGGAATGAGGATGAATGAGTGTTTTGCAAGGGCAGAGTGTAAGTTTGTGAGGATAAAATTCTGGAGATGGATGAAGCTCATACAACACTGTGAACATACTTATTGTCACTGAACTGTATGCTTCAAAAAGTTACAGTGATAAATTTTATGTTATGAATCATTTGACACTATAGAAAACAATTGCTGGACAAGGGGGCAGACACCAGAAGTAAGAGAGGCTAAAACTCTATTATCTGGAAAAAAGTCACCACACTAAAAACCTATAAAAATAAAAAGACAGAGAACTATAACTCAGATGAGGGAGAAAGAAAGAAAAAAAAAAAAAAAACAGAAAATTAGCTAAGTGATCAGTAGATTCTCAGACTCCAGGAAAAAGACTTTAGACTGTTGATGCTGAAGATGATGCAAGACTTTGGAAATAAATTTGAGGCAAAGATGGATAACTCACAGGAAATACTGAGCAAAGACATGCAAGATAAAAACCTAAATGAGAAGAGATGCAAAATACAATAACTGAAATAAAAAATTCATAAGAAGTGCCTAAAGGCAGAATGCAGGAGACAGAAGAATGAATAAACAAGGTGGAGTACAGATTAATGGAAATTATGAATGCAGAACAGAAAAGAGATAAAAGATAAAAAACAAATGAAGAGAGCCTCAGAGAACTCTGGGACAACATTAATGCACCAACATCCATATTATAGTAGTGCCAGAAGGAAAAGAGAGAGAGAGAAGGGGTACAGAAAAAATATTCCAAAGATAATGCCATAAACTTCCCTCACATGGAAAAGGAACCACTCACTCAAATCCAGGGAAGCACAATGAGTACCATATAAAATAGATCCAAGGAGTAATACACTGAGAAACCTATTAACCAAACTGACCAAAATTAAACACAAAGAGAAAATCTTGAAAGCAGCTAGGGGAAAAGAATAAATAACATACAAGGGAACCCCAATAAGGAGATTGGCAGATTTTTTCAGCAGAAACTCTGAAGGGTCAGAAGGGAGTGGCATGATATACTTAATGAGATGAAAGGAAAAAAACTCTAAACCAAGACTACTTTACCCAGGAAGGATCTCATTCAGATTTGAAGAAAAAATCAAAACCTTCACAGACAACCAAAGCTGAGAGAATTCAGCCAACACTAAACCAGCCTTACAACAAATAATAGGCAGAAAAGAAAGGTCACAACAGGAAACAAAATTACCACAAATGACACAGATCACAAGTAAAGGAATATATACAGTAAAGGTATGAAACTATCCATGCACAATTATGCCACCATATCAGAAATCATGAGAAAAGGTGGGTAAAAATGAAGGACACTGGAGCTGAACTTGCAAGTAAGAGAGCAACAACTTAAAACAATCATATTTATATATGTAATCAAAATTTATATATAATAATCAAAATTTATATATATATCTATATAATCAAAATTTCCGAATAACAGCAAACAAAAAATCTACAATTGAAGCACAAACAAACAAGAAAAATCAACTCAAATACAACACTAAAGATTGTCATCAAACCACAAGAGTAGAGAACAAGAGAAGAAGGGAAGTAAAAAGAGCAACAAAAACAACTCCAAAGCAATTAATAAAATGGCAATAAGAACATACATATCAATAATTACCTTAAATGTTAATGGAGTCAACGTCCCAACCAAGAGACACAGACTGGCTGAATAGATACAAAAACAAGATCCATATATATGCTGTCTTCAAGAAACCCACTTCACTTCTAGGGGCACATACAAATTGAAAGTGAGAGGATGGAAAAAAAT
The DNA here is from genome assembly GCF_016906955.1 of Phacochoerus africanus. Lineage (NCBI taxonomy): Eukaryota > Metazoa > Chordata > Mammalia > Artiodactyla > Suidae > Phacochoerus > Phacochoerus africanus. The sequence goes on along the minus strand of NW_025927425.1, from coordinate 13,847 downwards.
ATTTCATGCAAATGGTAATCAAAAGAAAGCTGGAGTAGCAATACTCATATCAGACAAAATAGACTTTAAAATGAAGAATATTTTAAGGGACAAAGAAGGACATTACATAATGATCAAAGGATTAATCCAAGAGGATGCTATAACAATTTTAAAAATCTATGCAGCCAACCCAGGTTCACCACAATACATAAGGCAACTACTAACAACCTTAAAAGGAGAAATCGAAAATAACACAATCATAGTCCGGAACTTTAACACTCCACTTACAGCAATGGACAGATCAACCAGACAGAAAATCAATAAGGAAACACAGACCCTGAATGATGCATTAAACCAGATGGACTTAATAGATATTTATAGGACATTCCATACAAAAGGAACAGAATACACATTCTTCTCAAGTAGACATGGAACATTCTCTAAGACTGATCACATCATGGGCTACAAATCCAACCTTAGTAACTTTAAGAAAATTGAAATCTCATCAAGCATCTTTTCTGAACACAATGCTATACGAATGGAAATCAACAACAAGAAAAGAATGCAAAAAACCACAAACACGTGGAGACTCAACAACATGCTACTAATCAACCAATGGATCACTGAAGAAATCAAAGAGGAAATTAAAAAAGTACCCAGAAGCAAATGACAATGAAGATATGACACTCCAAAACCTATGGGATGCAGCAAAAGCTGTTCTATGAGGAAAGTTTATAGCAATACAAGCCCACCTCAGGAATCAAGAAAAAGCTCAAATAAACAAGCTAACTTTACTTCTAAAGCAGCTCAAGAGAGAAGAACAGAGAAGACCTAAAGTTAGTACAAAGAGAGAAATCATACAGATCAGAGCAGAAATCAATTAATTAGAAGCAAAGAAAACAATAGAAAAGATCAATGAAATGAAAAGCTGGTTCTTTGAAAAGATTAACAATATTGATAAGCCTTTAGTCAGATTTATCAAGCAAAAAAGAGAGAAGACTCAAATCAATAAACTTAGAAATGAAAAAGGAGAAATAACAATGGACATCACGGAAATACAAAGGATCATAAGAGACTACTATATGCAACTATATGCCAATAAAATGGAAAATCTATAAGAAATTGACAAATTCTTAGAAAGGTACAATCTTCCAAGACTAAACCAAGATGAAATAGTAAAGATGAATAGACCAAACACAAGAACTGAACTTGAAACTGTGATTTAAAAACTTCCAACAAACAAAAGTCCAGGACCAGATGGCTTCACAGGTGAATTCCATCACACATTTGTACAAGATATAACATATATCCTTCTGAAACTATTCCAAAAAATTGCAGAGGAAGGGATACTCCCAAACTCATTCCATAAGGCCACCATTACCCTGATACCAAAACCAGAGAGAGACAACAACAACAACAACAAAAAAAAAAAAAAAAAAGGAAAGAAATCTATGGGCCAATTTCACTGATCAACATCGATGCAAAAATCCTCAACAAAATACTATCAAACTGCATCCAAGAATATATTAACAGGATTGTACATCATGATCAAGTGGGACTTCTCCCATGGATGCAAGAGTTCTTCAATATCCATAAATCCATCAGTGTGATACACCACATTATCAAACTGAAGAATAAAACCCACATGATCATCTCAATAGATGCAGAAAAAGCCTTTGACAAAATCCAACACCCATTTCTGACAAAAACCCTTCAGAAGGACAGCATAGAGGGAACCTACCTCAACATGATAAAGGCCATGTATGACAAATCCACAGCGAACATCATTCTCAATGGTGAAAAGCAGAAAGAATTCCCACTGAGATCAGGGACAAGACAAGGAGGTCCACTCTTACCAATACTCTTCAACACAGTTTTGGAAGTCCTAGCCATGGCAATCAGAGAAGTAAAAGAAATAAAAGGAATCCAACTTGGAAAGGAAGAAGTAAAAGAATCCCTACTTGCAGATGACATGATACTATTCCTAGAGAATCCTAAAGACTCTACCAGAAAACTGTTAGAGCTCATCCATGAATTTGGCAATGTCTCAGGATGCAAAATTAATTCACAGAAATTGATGGCATTTCTATACACTAACAACGAAAGGTCAGAAAGAGAAATTAGGGAAGCAATCCCGTTTACCATCACATCCAAAAGAATCAAATACCTAGGAGTAAACCTACCTAAAGAGACAAAAGACCTGTACTCTGAAAACTATAAGACACTGATGAAAGAAATGAAAGATGACACAAATAGATGGAAAGATATAGCATGCTCATGGATTGGAACAGTTTATATTATCAAAGTGACTATACTACCTAAGGCAATCTACAGATTCAAGGAAATCCCTATCAAATTACCAAGGACATTTTTCACAGAACTTGAAAAAAATAGTTTAAAGTTTGTTTGGAAGCACAACAGAACCAGAAGAGCCAAAGACTTCCTGAAAAAGAAAAATGGAGCTGGAGGAATCAGGCTCCTGGACTTCAGACTATACTACAAAGCAACAATCATTAAACCGTATGGCACTGGCACAAAGACAGAAATAGAGATCAGTGGAACAGGAGAGAAAGCCCAGAATTCAACCCACACACCTACTGCCAACTTATCTATGACAAAGGAGGCAAGAAGATACAATGGAGAAAGGACAGCTGGTTCAATAAGCGGTGCTGGGAAAACTGGACAGCCACATGGAAAAGAATGAAATTAGAGCACTCCCTAACACCATACACAAAAATCAACTCCAAATGGATTAAAGACCTAGATGGAAGATCAGACACTCTAAAACTCTTAGAGGAAAACATAGGTCAAATGCTCTCTGACATAAACCACAGCAACATCTTCTCAGATACAACCTCTTAAAGTATTGAGAATAAAAACAAAAATAAACAAATGGGACCTCATCAAACTTAAAAGTTTCTGCACAGCAAAGGAAACCCTAAATGAAGTGAAAAGACAACCCACAGAATGGGAGAAAATCTTTGCAAGTGAATCGACTGACAAGGGATTCATCTCCAAAATTTATAAACACCCTCTGCAGCTTAATACCAAAAAACAAACAACCCCATCAAAAAATGTGCAGAAGATCTAAACAGACAGTTCTCCAGTGAAGACATACAGATGGCCAAGAAACACATGAAAAGATGTTCAACATCACTCATCCTTAGAGAAATGCAAATCAAAACCACATTGAGGCACCACCTTACACCAGCCAGAATGGCCATCATCAAAAACCTACAAACAATAAGTGCTGGAGAGAGTGTGGAGAAAACGGAAGCCTATGACACTTTTGGTGCAATTGTAAATTGGTGCAACCACTGTGGAAAACAATATGGAGATTCCTCAGAAATCTAAAACTCGAACTACCATTTGACCCAGCATTCCCACTCCTGGGCACCTAGCCAGAGAATACCACAACTGGCAAATACACATGAACTCCAATGTTAATTGCAGCACTCTTTTCAATAGCCAAGACATGGAAACAACCTAAATGTCTATCGACAGAGGAGTGGAACAAGAAGGGGTGGTACTTGTGCACAATGGAATATTACTCAGCCATTTAAAGGAATGAAATACTGGCATTTTTAGCAACATGGATGGACCTAGAAATTATCATGCTAAGTGAAGTCAGCCATACAATGAGACACCAACATCAAATGCTTCTGCTGACATGTGGAATCTGAAGAAAAGGACAGAATGAAGTTCTCTGCAGAATAGATATTTACTCAGAGACTGAAAAACTTATGGTCTCCAACGGAGACAATTAGGGGTGTTGGTGGATGCACTGGGGTTGTGGGATGGGAATCCTATAAAATTGGATTGTGATGATCATTGTACAACTATAAATGTAATAAATTCTTTGAGTAATAAAAATTTAAAAAATAAACCAAAACAAAAACAATTCCTTGAGTTCCCATTGTAGCTCAATGGGCTAAAACCTGACATATTATGCATGAAGATGTGAATTCAATCCTTGGCCCCAGGTTTGCTGCAAACTGTGGTGTCGGGTAGAGGTGTGGCTTAGATCCAAGTTTGCTGTGGCTGAGGTATAGGCCAGCATCTGCAGCTCCAATTTGATGCCAGGCCTGGGAACTTCCATGAATGTTTCTGACTAAAAAAATAAAAAATAAAATAAAACAAACAAAGAAACTGTTAGGCATGTAATAAATATGGCTACCTTGGACTATTCTCTCAGTAACTGAGGCTTCTTCTCAGGAGCTCCATATGTAGTTGGACAGGTTGCTTGGTTCCTTGGAAAATACAATAAGTATCTGAGCTCCTGCAGGCTTCTGGCTACTCTGGCACCCACAGGACACTGGGAGGAGAATGAGAGCAGAAAGCAAAAAGTTCTGGCTTGAGAGCAGCCTCCTGGGGGTGAGCCTCAGCTCCTCTACCTGCCTGACCTTCTGCCCACTGCACCCTGCCCTACAGTCCAGCAGGAAATTTTGACCAGCCCCTCCCACCCTCCACAGATTCCAGGAGGGGTCAATACCCCCTCTGTACTCCCCCCAAGCAGCCCACTGTGTTCATAGATCAGATACAGGGAGCTTTGCAGAATAAGTCCATTGAAAATAACTTCATGTAAAATTCATGCGGAAGAATAGAATTCCTTAAGATATGGAAGGCAACATTGGAGTTGCACTGGCAGGGGAGTAGAATGATCTGCAAGTTATGCAATATTTGTTAGATCAGGGGATGTGACTGGGCTATAAGTTGTCATGAAATTGCTATGAAAAGAGTGAGTGGGAGAATGAGAGGGAGGTTGACCTCTTGCTGTAGTGGAAAACACAGAGAAAAAATATTGCAGAAGCATGGGGGAATCTTGTGGGGATGGTGAAGGTGGATGTGAAATATTTGCTGGCTGGGGCACCTATTTTTACCTGTCCTTAATTGGCCTGCCTGGTGCATACACACATTTACATGGCTTACCTCACATACACCTGCCTTTACCTGGCTCTGACCTCATGTCCCTTGCCCCCATACCTCCTTGTCCCCCAGATTCCCACCAGTAAGCTGAAGGGTTGGCTTAATTTATCTCCACCTGGAAGCCTAAGAGTACTTCTTGGAAGAGATTCAGGCCTCCAATGTTCCTAATCCAGGAGCTTTTCTTTGGGAGAGACAGACCTAGCCTGCTTCTGAATGCAATGAGCATCTGGCTTTATCTAAGCCACAAAATATTTACAATGTTTTTCCCAGAACATAGGAGTTTTTTATGCCTCTACATGGTACCATGTCTCAGTTTTTTGTTCTCTGTAAGGAAGTTACTCTTTCTCAGAAGTCCTGGAGTGCCCCATGCTCAGGGGACATCCCAGACATATTGTGACTGAGAGCCAGATTCTTTAGGTCTCACATGGGAAAAAGAAGCACATCAATGGAAAAGGTGACATCTTTCTGCAAGCTAATTCACACATCAGCAAACATGTCAAGAGGAGTCCAGGAAAAGGTGGCTTACAGAAACAAAAACAGGCAGTTCTAACACCAAGAAACAAAATGGATCATTTCTCTTTTCCTAAACTGGAACAAGGTGTCTGTGATAGGAACTGTTCTGGGACCATCAGGAAGGAGACCACTTTAAAAGAGCAGTGCTGATGGATATTTAGTTTGTTTCCATGGTCATGAAATGAACATAGGGGTCCATGTATCTTTTTCAATGAAATTTTTTTCTAATATATGCCCCAAAGTGGGATTACTGTGTCATATGGTAGTTCTATATTTCATTTTCTGAACTGTCTCCATACTGATTTCCATAGTGGTTGTACAAATTTACATACCCACAAACAATGTAGGAGGGTGCCCTTTTCTCAACAACCTCTCCAGCATATTATTTGTGGACTTATTAATGATGGCCATTCCGACTGGTGTGAGGTGGTATCTCATGGTAGTTTCGATTTGCATTTCCCTAATAATCAGGGATGTTAAGCATTTTTTCATGTGCTTGTTGGCCATTTGTATATTTTCTTTGGAGAAATGTCTATTCAGGTATTTTTCCCAGTTTTCAATTGGGTGGTTGGCTTTTTTGCTGTTGAGTTGTATAAGCTGTTTGCATATTTTAGAGATTAAGCCTTTGTTAGTTGCATCTTTTGAAACTATACTTTTTTTCCCATTCTGTGGGTTGCCTTTTTTTTATGGTTTCCTTTGCTGTGCAAAATCTTGTCAGTTGGATTAGGTCACATTGGTTTATTTTTGCTTTTATTTCTGTTGTTTTGGGAGATTGACCTAAGAAAACAACTGCATGGTTGATGGCAGAGAATATTCAGTGGAATACTACTCAGCCATAAGAAAGAACAGCATAATGCCATTTTCAGCAACATGGATGAAACTAGAGATTCTCATACCATGTGAAGTAAGTCAGAAAAAGAAAAGCAAATACCATATGCTATATGATATCACTTATATATGGAATCTAATGTATGGCACAAATGAACCTTTTCACAGAAAAGAAACTCATGGACTTGTACTTTGAGAACAGACTTATGGTTGCCATGGGGGAAGGGAGAAGGGGGAGGGAGGTGGATGGACTGGGAATCTGTGGTTAATAGATGTAAACAATTGCATTGGGAGTGGATAAGCAAAGAAATCCTTCTGTATAGCATAGGAAACTGTATCTATACACTTGTGATAGAAAAATGGAGATAAATGTGAGAAAAGAATATGTGCGTGTGTGTGTGTGTGAGACTGGGTCATTTCACTGCACAGTATAAATTGTCGGAACACTGTAAATCAAGTATAATGGAAAAAATAAAAAATCATAAAATTAATAAATATTGTTTTAAATCACCCTGCATTTATCATTAGATTTTACATGAAAAGCATCAAAAGAGGGTAGGCCACAGTTCTGCAATAATGCAAAAACCATAAAAAGAAAATATTATTACAGTCTTTCAGAATTTGTAATATTCCAAAAAAACTTTTTAAGAGTTGAAACATCTGGCCTCTGCTCACCATGTCTGACTCCAGACCTCAGGCTGTGTACGCTGCATACAGGAAATAATGCCTAACACAACAGTTCCTGGAGCATACAGCCGGTATTTTCAGCAAGCACTGGTGTAGTTAGGATTCCTTTCATCTCCTCTGGGAGGGATATGATCCAAGGGTTAGAACAGGCTCAAATACGTTTTGTAGAGTTTTTGTGGTATCTTCTTTTTTTTTTTTGCCATTTCTTGGGCTGCTCCTGCGGCATATGGAGTTTCCCAGGCTAGGGGTCTAATCAGAGCTGTAGCTGCCAGCCTATGCCAGAGCCACAGCAACACGGGATCCGAGTCACATCTGCAATCTACACCACAGCTCAAGGCAATGCTGGATCATTAATCCACTGAGAAAGGGCAGGGATCAAACCTGCAACCTCATGGTTCCAAGTCAGATTCATTAACCACTGTGCCACGACGGGAACTCCTGTGGTATCTTCTGAATTATTCCAAAGCTTTCCTGTCTAGTTTCAACTCTGTTTCCCCTACTTTATGTTATCCCAATGTTATATGTATGTAAAGCTAGAGGAAATTGTGTTTACTGGTTTGTAAAGGCATTAGAGATTCTTGACAAAAAAATACTTGGAGTACTCAAGAGCATCAAGCATAATGATGATAATGATAATATAAGTAAAATGTAATGTTCCATGTTCCATATATTTTAATGAAATAAAGAGGAAATAAATATATGCTTTAAAAAAAAAGCAATGCTTTCAGACATCAGTGGCCTGAACCACTGGCAGGCATGGTGGTTAGGGCAGAGCACCTGCCTTTCCCCAGAAGCTGCAACAGACCCTGCTAGCTGCCCACCGTGGGAGTCATATGGGCCTGCCGCGCATGCGTGCCCTTTGGCTGAAAGAGGACCCGTCCCCCACCCTGGTGGTTCCCAACCTTCAGTGCCTGGCTGAGGGTTGATACAGCAGAGCCTCTGCTGCCCTGAGCTCCCCCCCCACAACTGCAGTGAGGGGAGGGGTCATGGCATCTCCACCACCCACCCAGATGTCTGAGCAGCTGCAGTGGCTCCCCAGCTCTGCCCAGTCTGGGTGCCTGGGTATTTAGGGTTCCAAGTCCAAGGCTGATGCAAGTAGATGCTGGCCCTCTCCCAGGGGTTCCAACCTGCCCAGACTCCAGGAGCTATACCTGAGCCAGTTGATGTGGCAGTGGGGGGCGTGGGGTGGTGTGGGTGCTGGGCGGGGGTGGCAAGGGCACCCTGTGTGCTGGGAAGGACAGTAGGGAGCACCCCTGGCACCCAAAGCCTGAGGATGGGGGGTTGGGGAAAGGATTCTTGGAGTACTGGTGGGGGTCACTTCCCTGTAGAGACACCCTCTCTGCCCCCTCACCATCCCAGCTCCTGGTGCTCTTTCTGGAGTAGGGCCCCCTTTAAAATGTTTTGGAGGCAGAACATAGGAGCAGCCCCTTTGTTCTCCACTCTTGAACCACCCTCACCCCTAGCGCCTCCCTATGGGGCAATGAAGATGGATGTACCTCCACCTTCAGCCAGGGGTCTCTTAGCCCTAGGTCACAGCCCACTGGCCTGGGTAAGTGGGCTCTGCAGGTCTGGTGGTGGAAGTCACACTCAGCCACCAGGAGGTGCACAGGGATGGGGACCCATGCTGTGGCCCCAAGGTTCCCAGACACCACCTGAGTCCAGAGCAACAATTTAGGTGTGCCCTGCTGGAGAAGTGGGTTTCATGAGGCCTGGCCAGTGCACCTACCTGGCCCAGGCCTGGGTGTCACATGTCAACCTCCATGTCCCTGGTTGATCCCCATGTCCCCAGGTTCGAGCAGAAAAACCAACCCCAGTTGCCAGGCCTCGGCCCACTGGGCACCCAAGCCTGAGTGGGGTGCCCAGCCTGGTTGTTGCTGGTGAACTGCCTCTTTTGCCACCCCCTTCTTCCCTGGCACCACTTCCTGTGAATTATACAATAGGCTGGCATCAGTCGGCTGTAGTTGCGCAAGTTTCCCTGGCAACATTTACTCTAGCATCTGTCCTCCAGGCAGGTGGTGTCCTCCACCTCCAGGAGGTGGCTGCTTTTGAAAAACCAAGCTTTAAAATACTTGTTGGTGACACTGAGGCTGGGTTTGATAAAGGGGTGGAACCTCTGTTTGCCTGGAGCTTTGTGCCCACTGGAGGTTCAGTTGTGGTTAAGGGAGGATGATTGATGTGGCAGCCCTAAGGGGGATTTTTAAATGTTAAACTGGACTTTTGTCCAGGAAGTCACAGTATCCTTAGGGAGACAAGGGGGAGACCTTTGTCTTAGTAGGAGTTAGGCTTCTTCAAAAGTGGCTGGATGAAGAACTTCTGGGGTACAATATTCTAAAGGAAGCAGCTTCCACTATTATGCTGAGGAATTTCTGCTTTTCCCAGAAGAAAAAACATTGGGTGGGAAGTTCGTGCTTCTTTTGGTCCCTAATAGAGGTTGTAATTCTTCAAGAATCAAAAGGAGCCCTTTATGAAGTAAGTGATTTTGCTTATAAAGTTTGTCCCCTGTAGGAACTGTTGACAACACTTGGCTGCTTTGAACAAATTAGACCCCTTCGTGCCTTGGGGGGTGAGGGTAGGGAGGGAGTTTTTCTGCCTACTGGCTCCAAGTACCAGCTGATTTAGAAAGCCATTCTCACATTCAGGCGAATTTCCCAGAGGTTTTCTTTCATTCATTTTTATTTTTTTTATGTTTTGATGTGCTTGGGGTTTTGGGCCAGGCCCCTTGGCATTTAGGGGTCACCATGTACAGGTGGTTTGGCCCAAGCCTCTGGGGGGCATTATCTGGGAGAAGCCTGGACCACTGGTCCTTCTGGGGGTCAGATGTGAGGAATGCTACTGGGAGGAAGATGCAGGGCTTCCAAGCTAGCCCTGCATCTTATGCTTCAGTTCTTTGGTAATGGGGAAAAGAATGGAAGAAAAAGCTTTAAAATAAGACAAACATGGTTGGTTAACCAATGTGCAGGGAAACACTGGGTACAACTGATTTTCACAGAAAGATAGTTCTTTGCCTTCTGTGCTTTTTTTCAGATATGCCATAGAGGCCTATAAGATAGAGTTGTGGTGTCCCATTACCCGAGGGGAGTTATTGGGGCTTTACCAAAGTAGGGCTCAGGTTAGGAGCTGTTAAAGATCTGTGTGCATTCACCCCAAGGGAATTGTGAGGGCGAGTTCACTTTGGGCCCTGATGCCTGATCTCACCTCCCAGGGATTCTAGCTCCTGCTTTGTATGCATAAGGCCCAGCTTGGCCACAGGCTGTTGGACCTGGAGTCCTTAGTCACTAAGATGAGGTCGAGGATGGGGTGGACATGGCTGGAAATGTCAGTAGAAAAGTCCATTTACAACCTTTTCTGGGGCCTCCTATTTTCCTGAGCCCCAGGGAGGGGGCCTTTGGAATCTTCCATCATCCAAGTGACCCTGGACAATCTTATTGACCTCTCTGCTTTGACTGAGGGGGGAGTTTGTGGAAGGGTGGGGAGGAAAGTGCCCCAAAGGCCATGAACACTGGTGTTTTTCATATTGGGAGCCCATCAGCCCTCACCTTGGACTTATGGGGTGAAGGGCTGAGAGCCAAGCCAGGTGAACCTTGTGACCTGGCTGTAGCACATGACCCACCCATCCACATGCCATCCATTCAGAGGAGATCTAGATTATACTGGATTTTTTCTGCATGTTGCAAAAATAAACCCAAGAGATAGTCATCTGAGGGCCTGGAGCTGCCTCAGATGGTGCCCCAGAAGGTTCCAGGCCAGAGGGGAGAAGAGGCAGGATGGGACAATTACTGTGCAGTACTACAGGGTCATTGGATGCAATAGGGGACAGAGAGAATAACCAACCTGGTCTGGACAAGGAGGGGGATGGGGGATATAAAACACCCTGGGTGAGACCTGGGGTGTCCCATTGTGCCTTGGCTTGCATTGACTCAGGATCTGGTGGGAAGGGTCTGGTTCCTGTTCCAAGACTCTGAAAACTCCAGAAAGAGGTGAAATTGATGATTATTCCCACTTTATGGATCAGGAGGTTGAAGCACAGAGGAGTAAACCTATGGCCTGAGGCCACACAGCCAGTGGGTGTGGATCTGGGATTGCTCCCAAGCTGTGGGAGAGCCCTGTCCTTAATCCCCCCACCCCAAATCATGCATCACCCAGTGGGAGCTGCCATCTGCTTAGATTATTTTTCTTCTTACTGTGGTGTGACAGTGTCAGCAAGTGAAAATCTGTTTCTGATCCCACTTCTTGATGGCACAGGCCTTTATTTTCCCCCTTTGAAGGCAGATTCAAGAAATGCTTTGAAGAGGCTAACAGTGTTAATGTCCTTGGCTCAGGCAGCTATACTGAGATGGGCCTTTGGGGAACAAGGATGTATCTAGCCCAAGCCTTCCCCATACTCAAGCAGCTTTACAGTCCCTAGTACTGGGGAAGATCCATGCTGCTCAGGGCTGGGGTGGGTGAGCTTTGTCAGGCTTGATGGATGTGCCTGGGGATGGACCAGCAGAGGCTCATGCCATTTCTTGGGAGGTTAGGGGTGGAAACATCAGGGCTGACAGGAGTTACTGGGCAGCTGCAGTGAAGAGATGCCCCCCCACCCCCAGCTGCCATGATGTTGTTGGCTGCCTAAAGCCAGTGCAGGGTGGGATGGGACGGGGTTTGAAAATTGTCCTAGTTACATTTCCAGAGCCTTCTTGACTCTCAGAATGGAATGAGGCCACAAGCTCCCAGCTGCACATTTAACATGATGGGCCTCAAAGGCAAGTGACTTCTGGTCTGCTCCCTAGAAATTCTGTTTGAAGGCAAAGAAACAGGCCTGGAGATTCCCAGAGAGCTCCCAGGAAAACATCATATCAGGGCTTATAGGAACACACCCTGATGAGGATGGGCGGCCAGAGTCCTGAGATGCTGTTTGAAATAAAAGGCCTAATTTGAGAGTTACCTTTGGCTTCTTGGGTTAAGGATCTGGCAGTGTCACTGCTGCTGTGGTGTGAGTTTGACCCTTGGCTCCAGAACTTCTGCATGCCTCAGGCACAGCTGAAAAATAATAAAAGTCCAGATTTGGAATCCTCACCTGGAGGCACCCTCAGGTGGATAATCATTGCACACCACAGTGGCCCTGCCTTGCTGGGCCAGGGTTCTTCCCCCACCCCAAGTATTTTTCTATCAACTCCCTAAATGTTTTTAAAAAAAACCTCTCTCTCTCCTCTCACACACTTCCCGCAACATTTTCATATAAGTGCAAATACCCACAAGAGCCATGAATTGCACCCTGAACATCTTTATTCCTACATCAGCTCCTCCATTAACCATTTTCCTAGACTTTGCATACATTATCACACCAACCTCTAAAAATGTGCTCTACCAGGGTTTAAAGATTTACCAAAGATGTAGATCCTGGACTGTGAGGTCCCTATTGACATTTGAAAATTAACTGTTCCCTAACTTTATCTTGTGACTGGACTCCCAGCTTTCCTTGGCAGGTCCCTGGAGGGACTTTGGGGCTGCTGGTTTTTTTCTTCTTGGTTTTACATTTCCATGAGGGGTTTTATCCTAATGTGATACATTTTTATGCTTGTGGGTCTTTTATGAATAAGTCAAGCATATTTCTGTGCAGGGAAAATATACATAAGTTGATTTTTAAAATTTCCTGTGACCTCAACTCACTAAGTATTTAAAATAAATGATTTCTGGATTGAGAAAGTCCTGTGGTCAAACACTATGAATATACTATATTTTTAGAAATGGAAAAAGTTACTGGAAATTCTTCTCCTAGTGATGTGGTGGTGGTTGTTTTTGGTGTTTGGCTTAAAGCCTTAATTGAAGTTCCCCCTTTGGTGTCCAAGAGTCCCTTCCTGCAGGATGCAGAGGGGATTGGAAGTCCTTTAGTAGGTAAAAGACCCTGGGGGGTGGCAGGGAGCTTTGGGAAAAGGGGGATCCCAGGCTTTTCTGTAAGAGAGGGATTTCCCCCTTTAGCCTGTTCCCCTTTGAAAGGGTCCCTGCACCCCTGTTTGAAGACCCTTGCAGGGGAGGTGAGAGATGTGGGTGAGATTCAGCCCCACCCCCAAGGCTCTGGAAGGTGATTCCCTCGTGGGCACAGTGGTGACACCTAGGTAGAGTGACACTGAATGCCACCTGCCTGCTTTGCATGGCCAGGCCCTGAGGATGGGTTGCCTTTCTCATAGTGTCCTCACTCAGGGCTCCTCCCAGTGCTGTATGGAAAAATGAGAAACAGAGCTTATAATCCTGGCCTGTGTGGGGAGTGTCCCAGGGACAGCCAGGACCATTTCTCGGGGGCTCTGATGGACCCAAGGTACGGCTTGAGCCTGAGGAAGTGCAGGTTGGGACGGGGGGCCTGTGGCCTGCCAGATTGGTTCCCAGGAGGCCTGGGGCCCAGGTGGATTGTCACACACCCTGAGAAGAGCTGAATGCAGCCATGGAGGAGGGAAAAGAAAATTCAGCCTGGGAAGTTCCCATTGTGGCTCAGTAGTAGCGAATCTGACTAGCATCCCTGAAGACAGGGTTTTGATCCCTGGCCTCTCTTAGAGGGTTAAGTATCCAGGCACTGCTATGAGCTGTGGTGTAGGTCAAGAGATATGGTTTGGATTCTGCATTAATGTGTCTGTGGGCTCAGCCTGAAGCTGCAGGTTGGATTCTACCCCCAGCCTGGGAACTTCCCTATGCAGTGGGTGTAGCCCTAAAGAAAAAAAAAAGAAAAAAACAGTCCTCCTCATACCCTGGGATGAGGAGGACTGTTTGAGGAGCAGAAGGGGCACTCCTGCCTGCTGGCTGGCCCCCTAAAAGCACAAGGGATGGCAACTCCTGTCTGGGATTTTTTTCTGCCCTCTCCCTGTTCTGCCTCCTTCCTGATTTTGATGGACTGTTCTTTGTCCACACCATCACTGGCAGGGGTCTGGCAAGCTGTGGGCATG